>NW_027457153.1:0-170571 GCF_040206685.1 Ascaphus truei | reverse complement strand
CTCTCTCCCTCTCCCTTCTCTCTCTCTCCCTTTCCCTTCTCTCTCACCCTCTTCCTTCTCTCTGTCTCTCCCTCTCCCTTCTCTCTCTCTCTCTCCTCTCTCCCTCTCCCTTCTCTCTCCCTCTCCCTTCTCTCTCCCTTTTCCTTGTCACTCCCTCATCACTCTCTCTCTCTCTCTCTCCCTTCTCTCTCTCTCTCCCTTTTGTCTCTCTCTCCCTTTTCTCTCTCCCTCTTCCTTCGCTCTCCCTCCTCTCTCCCTTGTCACTCCCATCTCTCTCCCTCTCCCTTCTCTCTCCCTATCCCTTCTCTCTCCCTTTCCTTGTCTCTCCCTCTCCCTTGTCTCTCCATTCTCTCTCCCTCTTCCTTCTCTCTCCCTCTCCTTCTCTCTCCCTTTTCCTTCTATCTCCCTTTCCTTCTCTCTCCCTTTTCCTTCTCTCTCCCTTTACCTTCTCTCTCATTTTGCCTTCTCTCTCCCTTTTCTCTCCCCTTTCTCTCCCTTTTCTCTCCCTTTTGCTTTTCTCTCCCTTTTGCTTTTCTCTCCCTTTTCCTTTTCTCTTCCTTTTCCTTTTCTCTCCTTTTCTTTTCTCTCCCTTTTCCTTTTCTCTCCCTTTTCCTTTTCTCTCCCTTTTCCTTTTCTCTCCCTTTTCCTTTTCTCTCCCTTTTTCCTTTCTTTCCCTTTCCTTTTCTCTCCCTCACCCTTCTCTCTCCCTCTCCCTTCTCTCTCCATCTCCCTTCTCTCTACATCTACCTTCTCTCTCTCCGTATCCCTTCTCTCTCTCCCTATCCCTTCTCTCTCTCCCTATCCCTTCTCTCTCTCCCTCTTCCTTCTCTCTCCCCTATCCCTTCTCTCTCCCTTTCCTTGTCTCTCCCTCTCCCTTCTCTCTCCCTTTTCTTTCTCTCTCCATTCTCTCTCCCTTTTCTCACTCCCTTCTCTATCCCTCTCCCTTCTCTCTCCCTATCCCATCTCTCTCCCTCTTCCATCTCTCTCCCTCTTCCTTCTCTCTCCCTTTCCAATCTCTCTCCCTTTTCCTTGTCTCTCCATTCTCTCCCTTTTCCTTTCCCCACCCCTTTCCTTTGCTCTCCCTCACCCTTCTCTCTCTCTCCACTCCCTTCTCTCTCACTCTCCCCCTCCCTTCACTCTCCCTCTCCCTTATAACTCCCTCGTCATTCCCTCTCCCTTCTCTCTCTCCCTTTCCCTTCTCTCTCACCCTCTTCCTTCTCTCTCCCTCTCCCTCTACCTTCTCTATCCCTCTCCCTTCTCTCTCCCTTTTCCTTCTCTCTCCCTCTCCATTCTCTCTCCCTCCTCTCTCCCTTGTCACCCTCTTCTCTCTCCCTCTCCCTTCTCTCTCCTATCCCTTCTCTCTCCCTTCCTTGTCTCTCCCTCTCCCTTGTCTCTCCATTCTCTATCCCTTCTCCTTCTCTCTCCCTTTTCCTTCTATCTCCCTTTCCTTCTCTCTCCCTTTTCCTTCTCTCTCCCTTTTCCTTCTCTCTCCCTTTTCCTTCTCTCTCCCTTTTCCTTCTCTCTCCCTTCTCTCTCCCTTTTCTCACTCCCTTCTCTATCCCTCTGCCTTCTCTCTCCCTTCTCTCTCCCTATCCATTCTCTCTCCCTCTTCCTTCTCTCTCCCTCTTCCTTCTCTCTCCCTCTTCCTTCTCTCTCCCTTTCCAATCTCTCTCCCTTTTCCTTGTCACTCCATTCTCTCCCTTTTCCTTTCCCCTCCCCTTTCCTTTGCTCTCCCTCTCCCTTCTCTCTCTCTCCACTCCTTCTCTCTCTCTCTCCCCTCCCTTCTCTCTCCCTCTCCCTTATAACTCCCTCGTCATTCCCTCTCCCTTCTCTCTCTCCCTTTCCCTTCTCTCTCACCCTCTTCCTTCTCTCTCCCTCTCCCTCTACCTTCTCTATCCCTCTCCCTTCTCTCTCCCTTTTCCTTGTCACTCCCTCATCACTCTCTCTCTCCCTTCTCTCTCTCTCCCTTCTCCATCTTCCTTCTTTCTCCATCTCCCTTCTCTCTACATCTACCTTCTCTCTCTCCGTATCCCTTCTCTCTGTCCCTATCCCTTCTCTCTCTCCCTATCCCTTCTCTCTCTCCCTCTTCCTTCTCTCTCCCTCTTCCTTCTCTCTCCCTTTCCATTCTCTCTCCCTTTTCCTTTCCCCTCCCTTTTCCTTCTCTCTCCCTCTCCCTTCTCTCTCCCTCCTCTCTCCCTTGTCACCCCCTTCTCTCTCCCTCTCCCTTCTCTCTCCCTATCCCTTCTCTCTCCCTTTCCTTGTCTCTCCCTCTCCCTTGTCTCTCCATTCTCTCTCCCTTTTCCTTCTCTCTCCCTTTCCTTCTCTCTCCCTTTTCCTTCTCTCTCCCTCTTCCTTCTCTCTCCCTTTTCTTTCTCTCTCCCTTTTCTCACTCCCTTCTCTATCCCTCTGCCTTCTCTCTCTCTTCTCTCTCCCTATCCCATCTCTCTCCTGTTTCCATGCTCTCTCCCTTTTCCTTATCTCTCCATTCTCTCCCTTTTCCTTTCCCCTCCCTTTCCTTCGCTCTCCCTCTCCCTTCTCTCTCTCTCCACTCCCTTCTCTCTCTCTCTCCCCCTCCCTTCTCTCTCCCTCTCCTTATAACTCCCTCATAATTCCCTCTACCTCTCTCTCTCCCTCTCCCTTCTCTCTCTCTCCCTTTCCCTTCTCTCTCACCCTCTTCCTTCTCTCTGTCTCTCCCTCTCCCTTCTCTCTCTCTCTCTCCTCTCTCCCTCTCCCTTCTCTCTCCCTCTCCCTTCTCTCTCCCTTTTCCTTGTCACTCCCTCATCACTCTCTCTCTCTCTCTCTCTCTCCCTTCTCTCTCTCTCTCCCTTTTGTCTCTCTCTCCCTTTTCTCTCTCCCTCTTCCTTCGCTCTCCCTCCTCTCTCCCTTGTCACTCCCATCTCTCTCCCTCTCCCTTCTCTCCCCTATCCCTTCTCTCTCCCTTTCCTTGTCTCTCCCTCTCCCTTGTCTCTCCATTCTCTCTCCATCTCCTTCTCTCTCCCTCTTCCTTCTCTCTCCCTTTCCTTCTATCTCCCTTTCCTTCTCACACCCTTTTCCTGCTCTCTCCTTTACCTTCTCTCTCATTTTGCCTTCTCTCTCCCTTTCTCTCCCCTTTCTCTCCCTTTTCTCTCCCTTTTGCTTTTCTCTCCCTTTTGCTTTTCTCTCCCTTTTCCTTTTCTCTTCCTTTTCCTTTTCTCTCCCTTTTCCTTTTCTCTCCCTTTTCCTTTTCTCTCCCTTTTCCTTTTCTCTCCCTTTTCCTTTTCTCTCCCTTTTCCTTTTCTCTCCCTTTTCCTTTTCTTTCCCTTTTCCTTTCTCTCCCTCACCCTTCTCTCTCCCTCTCCCTTCTCTCTCCATCTCCCTTCTCTCTACATCTACCTTCTCTCTCTCCGTATCCCTTCTCTCTCTCCCTATCCCTTCTCTCTCTCCCTATCCCTTCTCTCTCTCCCTCTTCCTTCTCTCTCCCTATCCCTTCTCTCTCCCTTTCCTTGTCTCTCCCTCTCCCTTCTCTCTCCCTTTTCTTTCTCTCTCCATTCTCTCTCCCTTTTCTCACTCCCTTCTCTATCCCTCTCCCTTCTCTCTCCCTATCCCATCTCTCTCCCTCTTCCTTCTCTCTCCCTCTTCCTTCTCTCTCCCTTTCCAATCTCTCTCCCTTTTCCCTGTCTCTCCATTCTCTCCCTTTTCCTTTCCCCTCCCCTTTCCTTTGCTCTCCCTCTCCCTTCTCTCTCTCTCCACTCCCTTCTCTCTCTCTCTCCCCCTCCCTTCTCTCTCCCTCTCCCTTATAACTCCCTCGTCATTCCCTCTCCCTTCTCTCTCTCCCTTTCCCTTCTCTCTCACCCTCTTCCTTCTCTCTCCCTCTCCCTCTACCTTCTCTATCCCTCTCCCTTCTCTCTCCCTTTTCCTTCTCTCTCCCTCTCCATTCTCTCTCCCTCCTCTCTCCCTTGTCACCCTCTTCTCTCTCCCTCTCCCTTCTCTCTCCCTATCCCTTCTCTCTCCCTTTCCTTGTCTCTCCCTCTCCCTTGTCTCTCCATTCTCTATCCCTTCTCCTTCTCTCTCCCTTTTCCTTCTATCTCCCTTTCCTTCTCTCTCCCTTTTCCTTCTCTCTCCCTTTTCCTTCTCTCTCCCTTTTCCTTCTCTCTCCCTTTTCTTTCTCTCTCCCTTCTCTCTCCCTTTTCTCACTCCCTTCTCTATCCCTCTGCCTTCTCTCTCCCTTCTCTCTCCCTATCCATTCTCTCTCCCTCTTCCTTCTCTCTCCCTCTTCCTTCTCTCTCCCTCTCCTTCTCTCTCGCTTTCCAATCTCTCTCCCTTTTCCTTGTCTCTCCATTCTCTCCCTTTTCCTTTCCCCTCCCCTTTCCTTTGCTCTCCCTCTCCCTTCTCTCTCTCTCCACTCCCTTCTCTCTCTCTCTCCCCCTCCCTTCTCTCTCCCTCTCCCTTATAACTCCCTCGTCATTCCCTCTCCCTTCTCTCTCTCCCTTTCCCTTCTCTCTCACCCTCTTCCTTCTCTCTCCCTCTCCCTCTACCTTCTCTATCCCTCTCCCTTCTCTCTCCCTTTTCCTTGTCACTCCCTCATCACTCTCTCTCTCCCTTCTCTCTCTCTCCCTTCTCCATCTTCCTTCTTTCTCCATCTCCCTTCTCTCTACATCTACCTTCTCTCTCTCCGTATCCCTTCTCTCTGTCCCTATCCCTTCTCTCTCTCCCTATCCCTTCTCTCTCTCCCTCTTCCTTCTCTCTCCCTCTTCCTTCTCTCTCCCTTTCCATTCTCTCTCCCTTTTCCTTTCCCCTCCCTTTTCCTTCTCTCTCCCTCTCCCTTCTCTCTCCCTCCTCTCTCCCTTGTCACCCCCTTCTCTCTCCCTCTCCCTTCTCTCTCCCTATCCCTTCTCTCTCCCTTTCCTTGTCTCTCCCTCTCCCTTGTCTCTCCATTCTCTCTCCCTTTTCCTTCTCTCTCCCTTTCCTTCTCTCTCCCTTTTCCTTCTCTCTCCCTCTTCCTTCTCTCTCCCTTTTCTTTCTCTCTCCCTTTTCTCACTCCCTTCTCTATCCCTCTGCCTTCTCTCTCTCTTCTCTCTCCCTATCCCATCTCTCTCCTGTTTCCATGCTCTCTCCCTTTTCCTTATCTCTCCATTCTCTCCCTTTTCCTTTCCCCTCCCCTTTCCTTCGCTCTCCCTCTCCCTTCTCTCTCTCTCCACTCCCTTCTCTCTCTCTCTCTCCCCCTCCCTTCTCTCTCCCTCTCCCTTATAACTCCCTCATAATTCCCTCTACCTCTCTCTCTCCCTCTCCCTTCTCTCTCTCTCCCTTTCCCTTCTCTCTCACCCTCTTCCTTCTCTCTGTCTCTCCCTCTCCCTTCTCTCTCTCTCTCTCCTCTCTCCCTCTCCCTTCTCTCTCCCTCTCCCTTCTCTCTCCCTTTTCCTTGTCACTCCCTCATCACTCTCTCTCTCTCTCTCTCTCTCCCTTCTCTCTCTCTCTCCCTTTTGTCTCTCTCTCCCTTTTCTCTCTCCCTCTTCCTTCGCTCTCCCTCCTCTCTCCCTTGTCACTCCCATCTCTCTCCCTCTCCCTTCTCTCTCCCTATCCCTTCTCTCTCCCTTTCCTTGTCTCTCCCTCTCCCTTGTCTCTCCATTCTCTCTCCCTCTTCCTTCTCTCTCCCTCTTCCTTCTCTCTCCCTTTTCCTTCTATCTCCCTTTCCTTCTCTCTCCCTTTTCCTTCTCTCTCCCTTTACCTTCTCTCTCATTTTGCCTTCTCTCTCCCTTTTCTCTCCCTTTTCTCTCCCCTTTCTCTCCCTTTTCTCTCCCTTTTGCTTTTCTCTCCCTTTTGCTTTTCTCTTCCTTTTCCTTTTCTCTCCCTTTTCCTTTTCTCTCCCTTTTCCTTTTCTCTCCCTTTTCCTTTTCTCTCCCTTTTCCTTTTCTCTCCCTTTTCCTTTTCTCTCCCTTTTCCTTTTCTTTCCCTTTTCCTTTTCTCTCCCTCACCCTTCTCTCTCCCTCTCCCTTCTCTCTCCATCTCCCTTCTCTCTACATCTACCTTCTCTCTCTCCGTATCCCTTCTCTCTCTCCCTATCCCTTCTCTCTCTCCCTATCCCTTCTCTCTCTCCCTCTTCCTTCTCTCTCCCTATCCCTTCTCTCTCCCTTTCCTTGTCTCTCCCTCTCCCTTCTCTCTCCCTTTTCTTTCTCTCTCCATTCTCTCTCCCTTTTCTCACTCCCTTCTCTATCCCTCTCCCTTCTCTCTCCCTATCCCATCTCTCTCCCTCTTCCTTCTCTCTCCCTCTTCCTTCTCTCTCACTTTCCATGCTCTCTCCCTTTTCCTTGTCTCTCCATTCTCTCCCTTTTCCTTTCCCCTCTCCTTTCCTTCGCTCTCCCTCTCCCTTCTCTCTCCCTCCTCTCTCCCTTGTCACTTCCATCTCTCTCCCTCTCCCTTCTCTCTCACTATCCCTTCTCTCTCCCTTTCCTTGTCTCTCCCTCTCCCTTGTCTCTCCATTCTCTCTCCCTCTTCCTTCTCTCTCCCTTTTCCTTCTATCTCCATTTCCTTCTCTCTCCCTTTTCATTTTCTCTCCCTTTTCCTTTTCTCTCCCTCTCCCTTCTCTCTCCCTCTCCCTTCTCTCTCCCTCTCCCTTCTCTGTCCCTCCTCTCACACTTGTCTCTCCCTGCTTTCTCTCTCTCCCTTCTCTCTCCCTCTCTTCTCTCTCCCTCTCCCTTCTCTCTCCCTCTCCCTTCTCTCAATTTTTTTCTCTCTTACTCCCACTCTATCTCTTTCACTTCAACCCGTCTCTTGCTCTCACACACATTTCTTTCTTCCACTTCTCTCTCTCTCTTTTTCTTTCTCACACCCTCTCTTTCTCTCCCTGCTCTCTATTACTCTCCCTGACTAGCATCCCTGCTCCTTCTAAATCACCTGTATTTTACTCTCACAAATGTCCTTTCTTTCTCTCTCTCTTTCAAGGACTACCACTCTCCCCTCTCTCTCACAAACCCCTCTCTCACTCAGTCTAAGCATTGTTTATTTAGTCCATCAGTGAAAGAGGGTCCTCAACTGCATTGCTCTAAAGGGGATTGCATTATATTTTTTCACTTATCTTGGGTAAAATTTATTTGCAGTATGAAAATAGGTAAGTTCGTCTATCAAGATGCTGTTCACAAAGGACATACTAACAAGGAGGTAAGTAGTTGAGGTAAGTGAGTACACCTACACAATGCATTGCTTTTATCTCTCAGGATATAAAGCTTTGAGTTGATTTCTCTCCCTTTACACGAGTGTGCCCTTTTAGAGTCAGGCAGTGAACTCTTCGCTACTGTCCCATCTGCAGCGCTAGCTCGACTGTAAATTGGGGGAAGAAAGCATACCCCTTTACGGACGATAGACAGTAGTGCTTCTTCACTCCTAGCATACGGCAGAGGAGAAGCTCCGCTCTGTACAAAACGGATCTAGTCCTCAATGTCCAAGTACTTAGTAGTGAGGTAAAAGCTAGCTCTTTACCTCTAAGGGTGCCTCTCGCTAACATGCAACGAATGCAAGAGTTTTCAAAATTTTGAATGACTAACTGCATATAAATGCAACATGTCAATTGGATAGGGAATAGAATATATACAACAAAATAGAAAGGGCAGGCTCACAGACTGATTCCATGCCCTCCCTCACCCGCTCTTGACCCATGTTCACTATCACCCACCACCTCATCCACCTTCACCCTCACACTCATCCACCTTCACCCACCCACCATTGCCCCCTCACCAACACCTTCACTCACCCACACCTTCACTCATCCCCCTACCTCACCTACATTCACCAACCTTTAACCCCACTTAAACACACCCTCCCTCTTCCACCTTAATCCTCACCCTCCCTCACCCACGTTCACTCTACCTTACTGGCCTCAACCTTACCTACAAAGCCTCCTATACCCATATTAACCATCCCTCACCCACCTTCAACATCACCTTCCCACACCCTCCTTCACCCAACCTCCCTCACCCACCTTCTACCCTCATCATCCATATTAAAATTCACCTTCACCACCCTTACCTGCACACCAATACCCAGCCTCACCCTTGCCCACTCACCCATACCTGAACTGACCCACACTTTTTTCACCCACCTTCATCCTCACCCTCCCAGACACATTTACTCACCCTCCCTAATCCACCTTCAACACCACCTACCCACTCTCTTCATCATCCACCTTCCCTCAAAAACCTTCAACCTCCTTACCCACACCCACCATACATCCCTAAACCTCCCTCACCCACCTACCCACAACCTCCCTCACGTGCTTACCCACTTACACTTTTTCTTACCACACTTTCAACCCCAAACCACACCCTCCCTAAATTGTTCAGAACTTAACTCTCATTGGCCAAGTACCTAAATGAGTCACATAACTAAAAATGTTCTATTCTTTTTTAACCAAACACAAATACAAAAATAATCGTAAGGGTCAACCCTAACCCTAACTTTCAACGCTAACCCTAACTCTTCTCTGATTGGTTAGTACCCAAATGAGTCACATACCTAAATTTTCGTATTCCCCTATAACCCTGGGCCAAACAAAAATAGAAAAATAATCCTAAGTGTCAACCCTAACTTTCAACCCTAACTTTCAACCCTAACTTTCAACCCTAACTTTCAACCCTAACTTTCAACCCTAACTTTCAACCCTAACTTTCAACCCTAACTTTCAACCCTAACTTTCAACCCTAACTCTTCTCTGATTGGTTAGTACCCAAATGAGTCACATACCTAAATTTTCGTATTCCCCTATAACCCTAACCCTAACCCTAACCCTAACCCTAACCCTAACCCTAACCCTAACCCTAACCCTAACTCTTCTCTGATTGGTTAGTACCCAAATGAGTCACATACCTAAATTTTCGTATTCCCCTATAACCCTAACCCTAACCCTAACCCTAACCCTAACCCTAACCCTAACCCTAACCCTAACCCTAACCCTAACCCTAACCCTAACCCTAACCCTAACCCTAACCCTAATGAGTCACATACCTAAATTTTCGTATTCCCCTATAACCCTGGGCCAAACAAAAATAGAAAAATAATCCTAAGTGTCAACCCTAACTTTCAACCCTAACTTTCAACCCTAACTTTCAACCCTAACTTTCAACCCTAACTCTTCTCTGATTGGTTAGTACCCAAATGAGTCACATACCTAAATTTTCGTATTCCCCTATAACCCTGGGCCAAACAAAAATAGAAAAATAATCCTAAGTGTCAACCCTAACTTTCAACCCTAACTTTCAACCCTAACTTTCAACCCTAACTCTTCTCTGATTGGTTAGTACCCAAATGAGTCACATACCTAAATTTTCGTATTCCCCTATAACCCTGGGCCAAACAAAAATAGAAAAATAATCCTAACTTTCAACCCTAACTTTCAACCCTAACTTTCAACCCTAACTTTCAACCCTAACTCTTCTCTGATTGGTTAGTACCCAAATGAGTCACATACCTAAATTTTCGTATTCCCCTATAACCCTGGGCCAAACAAAAATAGAAAAATAATCCTAAGTGTCAACCCTAACTTTCAACCCTAACTTTCAACCCTAACTTTCAACCCTAACTTTCAACCCTAACTCTTCTCTGATTGGTTAGTACCCAAATGAGTCACATACCTAAATTTTCGTATTCCCCTATAACCCTGGGCCAAACAAAAATAGAAAAATAATCCTAAGTGTCAACCCTAACTTTCAACCCTAACTTTCAACCCTAACTTTCAACCCTAACTCTTCTCTGATTGGTTAGTACCCAAATGAGTCACATACCTAAATTTTCGTATTCCCCTATAACCCTGGGCCAAACAAAAATAGAAAAATAATCCTAAGTGTCAACCCTAACTTTCAACCCTAACTTTCAACCCTAACTTTCAACCCTAACTTTCAACCCTAACTCTTCTCTGATTGGTTAGTACCCAAATGAGTCACATACCTAAATTTTCGTATTCCCCTATAACCCTGGGCCAAACAAAAATAGAAAAATAATCCTAACTTTCAACCCTAACTTTCAACCCTAACTTTCAACCCTAACTTTCAACCCTAACTCTTCTCTGATTGGTTAGTACCCAAATGAGTCACATACCTAAATTTTCGTATTCCCCTATAACCCTAACCCTAACCCTAACCCTAACCCTAACCCTAACCCTAACCCTATAACCCTAACCCTAACCCTAACCCTAACCCTAACCCTAACCCTAACCCTAACCCTAACCCTATAACCCTAACCCTAACCCTAACCCTAACCCTAACCTTAACTCTTCTCTGATTGGTTAGTACCCAAATGAGTCACATACCTAAATTTTCGTATTCCCCTATAACCCTGGGCCAAACAAAAATAGAAAAATAATCCTAAGTGTCAACCCTAACTTTCAACCCTAACTTTCAACCCTAACTTTCAACCCTAACTTTCAACCCTAACTCTTCTCTGATTGGTTAGTACCCAAATGAGTCACATACCTAAATTTTCGTATTCCCCTATAACCCTGGGCCAAACAAAAATAGAAAAATAATCCTAAGTGTCAACCCTAACTTTCAACCCTAACTTTCAACCCTAACTTTCAACCCTAACTCTTCTCTGATTGGTTAGTACCCAAATGAGTCACATACCTAAATTTTCGTATTCCCCTATAACCCTGGGCCAAACAAAAATAGAAAAATAATCCTAAGTGTCAACCCTAACTTTCAACCCTAACTTTCAACCCTAACTTTCAACCCTAACTCTTCTCTGATTGGTTAGTACCCAAATGAGTCACATACCTAAATTTTCGTATTCCCCTATAACCCTGGGCCAAACAAAAATAGAAAAATAATCCTAACTTTCAACCCTAACTTTCAACCCTAACTTTCAACCCTAACTTTCAACCCTAACTCTTCTCTGATTGGTTAGTACCCAAATGAGTCACATACCTAAATTTTCGTATTCCCCTATAACCCTGGGCCAAACAAAATTGAAAAATAATCCTAACTTTCAACCCTAACTTTCAACCCTAACTTTCAACCCTAACTTTCAACCCTAACTTTCAACCCTAACTCTTCTCTGATTGGTTAGTACCCAAATGAGTCACATACCTAAATTTTCGTATTCCCCTATAACCCTGGGCCAAACAAAAATAGAAAAATAATCCTAAGTGTCAACCCTAACTTTCAACCCTAACTTTCAACCCTAACTTTCAACCCTAACTTTCAACCCTAACTCTTCTCTGATTGGTTAGTACCCAAATGAGTCACATACCTAAATTTTCGTATTCCCCTATAACCCTGGGCCAAACAAAAATAGAAAAATAATCCTAAGTGTCAACCCTAACTTTCAACCCTAACTTTCAACCCTAACTTTCAACCCTAACTTTCAACCCTAACTTTCAACCCTAACTCTTCTCTGATTGGTTAGTACCCAAATGAGTCACATACCTAAATTTTCGTATTCCCCTATAACCCTGGGCCAAACAAAAATAGAAAAATAATCCTAACTGTCAACCCTAACTTTCAACCCTAACTTTCAACCCTAACTTTCAACCCTAACTCTTCTCTGATTGGTTAGTACCCAAATGAGTCACATACCTAAATTTTCGTATTCCCCTATAACCCTGGGCCAAACAAAAATAGAAAAATAATCCTAAGTGTCAACCCTAACTTTCAACCCTAACTTTCAACCCTAACTTTCAACCCTAACTCTTCTCTGATTGGTTAGTACCCAAATGAGTCACATACCTAAATTTTCGTATTCCCCTATAACCCTGGGCCAAACAAAAATAGAAAAATAATCCTAAGTGTCAACCCTAACTTTCAACCCTAACTTTCAACCCTAACTTTCAACCCTAACTCTTCTCTGATTGGTTAGTACCCAAATGAGTCACATACCTAAATTTTCGTATTCCCCTATAACCCTAACCCTAACCCTAACCCTAACCCTAACCCTAACCCTAACCCTAACCCTAACCCTAACCTAAATTTTCGTATTCCCCTATAACCCTAACCCTAACCCTAACCCTAACCCTAACCCTAACTTTCAACCCTAACTTTCAACCCTAACTTTCAACCCTAACTCTTCTCTGATTGGTTAGTACCCAAATGAGTCACATACCTAAATTTTCGTATTCCCCTATAACCCTAACCCTAACCCTAACCCTAACCCTAACCCTAACCCTAACCCTAACCCTAACCCTATAACCCTAACCCTAACCCTAACCCTAACCCTAACCTTAACTCTTCTCTGATTGGTTAGTACCCAAATGAGTCACATACCTAAATTTTCGTATTCCCCTATAACCCTGGGCCAAACAAAAATAGAAAAATAATCCTAAGTGTCAACCCTAACTTTCAACCCTAACTTTCAACCCTAACTTTCAACCCTAACTTTCAACCCTAACTCTTCTCTGATTGGTTAGTACCCAAATGAGTCACATACCTAAATTTTCGTATTCCCCTATAACCCTGGGCCAAACAAAAATAGAAAAATAATCCTAAGTGTCAACCCTAACTTTCAACCCTAACTTTCAACCCTAACTTTCAACCCTAACTCTTCTCTGATTGGTTAGTACCCAAATGAGTCACATACCTAAATTTTCGTATTCCCCTATAACCCTGGGCCAAACAAAAATAGAAAAATAATCCTAACTTTCAACCCTAACTTTCAACCCTAACTTTCAACCCTAACTTTCAACCCTAACTCTTCTCTGATTGGTTAGTACCCAAATGAGTCACATACCTAAATTTTCGTATTCCCCTATAACCCTGGGCCAAACAAAATTGAAAAATAATCCTAAGTGTCAACCCTAACTTTCAACCCTAACTTTCAACCCTAACTTTCAACCCTAACTTTCAACCCTAACTCTTCTCTGATTGGTTAGTACCCAAATGAGTCACATACCTAAATTTTCGTATTCCCCTATAACCCTGGGCCAAACAAAAATAGAAAAATAATCCTAAGTGTCAACCCTAACTTTCAACCCTAACTTTCAACCCTAACTTTCAACCCTAACTTTCAACCCTAACTCTTCTCTGATTGGTTAGTACCCAAATGAGTCACATACCTAAATTTTCGTATTCCCCTATAACCCTGGGCCAAACAAAAATAGAAAAATAATCCTAAGTGTCAACCCTAACTTTCAACCCTAACTTTCAACCCTAACTTTCAACCCTAACTTTCAACCCTAACTTTCAACCCTAACTCTTCTCTGATTGGTTAGTACCCAAATGAGTCACATACCTAAATTTTCGTATTCCCCTATAACCCTGGGCCAAACAAAAATAGAAAAATAATCCTAACTGTCAACCCTAACTGTCAACCCTAACTTTCAACCCTAACTTTCAACCCTAACTTTCAACCCTAACTCTTCTCTGATTGGTTAGTACCCAAATGAGTCACATACCTAAATTTTCGTATTCCCCTATAACCCTGGGCCAAACAAAAATAGAAAAATAATCCTAAGTGTCAACCCTAACTTTCAACCCTAACTTTCAACCCTAACTTTCAACCCTAACTCTTCTCTGATTGGTTAGTACCCAAATGAGTCACATACCTAAATTTTCGTATTCCCCTATAACCCTGGGCCAAACAAAAATAGAAAAATAATCCTAAGTGTCAACCCTAACTTTCAACCCTAACTTTCAACCCTAACTTTCAACCCTAACTCTTCTCTGATTGGTTAGTACCCAAATGAGTCACATACCTAAATTTTCGTATTCCCCTATAACCCTAACCCTAACCCTAACCCTAACCCTAACCCTAACCCTAACCCTAACCTAAATTTTCGTATTCCCCTATAACCCTAACCCTAACCCTAACCCTAACCCTAACCCTAACTTTCAACCCTAACTTTCAACCCTAACTTTCAACCCTAACTCTTCTCTGATTGGTTAGTACCCAAATGAGTCACATACCTAAATTTTCGTATTCCCCTATAACCCTGGGCCAAACAAAAATAGAAAAATAATCCTAAGTGTCAACCCTAATTTTCAACCCTAACTTTCAACCCTAACTTTCAACCCTAACTTTCAACCCTAACTTTCAACCCTAACTTTCAACCCTAACTCTTCTCTGATTGGTTAGTACCCAAATGAGTCACATACCTAAATTTTCGTATTCCCCTATAACCCTGGGCTAAACAAAAATAGAAAAATAATCCTAAATGTCAACCCTAACTTTCAACCCTAACTTTCAACCCTAACTTTCAACCCTAACTTTCAACCCTAACTTTCAACCCTAACTCTTCTCTGATTGGTTAGTACCCAAATGAGTCACATACCTAAATTTTCGTATTCCCCTATAACCCTGGGCCAAACAAAAATAGAAAAATAATCCTAACTTTCAACCCTAACTTTCAACCCTAACTTTCGACCCTAACTTTCAACCCTAACGTTCAACCCTAACTCTTCTCTGATTGGTTAGTACCCAAATGAGTCACATACCTAAATTTTCGTATTCCCCTATAACCCTGGGCCAAACAAAAATAGAAAAATAATCCTAAGTGTCAACCCTAACTTTCAACCCTAACTTTCAACCCTAACTTTCAACCCTAACTTTCAACCCTAACTCTTCTCTGATTGGTTAGTACCCAAATGAGTCACATACCTAAATTTTCGTATTCCCCTATAACCCTGGGCCAAACAAAAATAGAAAAATAATCCTAAGTGTCAACCCTAACTTTCAACCCTAACTTTCAACCCTAACTTTCAACCCTAACTCTTCTCTGATTGGTTAGTACCCAAATGAGTCACATACCTAAATTTTCGTATTCCCCTATAACCCTAACCCTAACACTAACCCTAACGTTTATCTCTATGGCAATGAACAGACCCGCTTATTGCCCCCCGGTCCGACCCCCCAGAGATGGACTCCAACTGGACAAGCACAGTCTCACCAAGTATGTGGAGGGCACTGATCGGATTGACATGTTTCTAAGGAACTTTGAAACGCAGTGCCGGCGGTACGGGGTGCTTCCCCAGCATAGGGTTGCACGCCTGGACCCGCTACTCTCCAGCTTGGCTAAACAGACTTTGATGGCGCTTACAGAGGAGTTTGCTGATGACTATGACCACCTGAAAGAACTTTTGCTGTTTCAGCATGGTTTTACCCCTGAAGCTTACCGGGGTAAGTTCCGGTTGGAGGAGAGGCACCCTCAGGAGACCTATGTCACTTATGTGACCCGCATGGCTTTGTATGGGTTACACTGGGTGGAGGGCTCTGAGGCCAAGACTTACCAACGCCTGCTGGACCTCATCTTTCAGGAGCAGCTCATGCAGCAGTGCCCGCCGGCGGTGAGGGCTTTTGTGTATGATAAAAAGCCCAAGACCTACACCGAGGCGGCGAGGATGGCAGATGACTATGTGGTCAGCCGGTCCCAGATGACCGCCAAGGTACCAGCCAAAGCGGTAACCCCACCGGCGCCGGCCAAGAAAGCTGTGAGTACCCCCCAGTGGACCCAAAAGCCGCCTGCAGGCAGCGGGTCACAGAAGGCGGGAGAGCTCCGGCATGAGCGCCGGTGCTACAATTGCAACAGCACTGGTCACATCAGACCAGATTGCCCGGAACCCCTGCGTTCCAACGGACCCTATCGAGGGCAACGCACCCCAGCTGCAAAGCCGGTAGCCCGCGTGCGGGTGGCTTCCACCAAAGAACCAGGACCGGTCATGGAAACAACTCCCAGCGAGACGTCCCATGTCACCCCTACCCCGGTTTCTTCAGTGCCTACAGCCAGGAGCGGAGGACATCACAGCGCAGACCTGCAGCAGACGGACGGCAGGAGCAAGCATCTCACCCCGGTCACAGTCGGTGACCGGCAAGAAGTTGGCTTACTTGATTCAGGAGCTGCAGTGACCCTGGTCCGACCTGATATGGTCCGGCCAGAGGAATTGATCCCAGGCCCTGGGATACAGATCACTGTGGCTGACGGAGAGCCACGTTTCCTGCAGGTGGCCCGCATTTTTTTGGATTGGGGGGTGGGCAAGGGTGTGCGGGAGGTGGGGGTTTTACCAGGTTTGGATGCTGAAATTCTTTTGGGCAATGACCTGGGACCGATGACCTGCACCTACGACCGTGTGCCCCAGCCCGCTGCAGTGGCGGCGGTTACCCGGAGCCAGACCGCGGCAATGTCGGCGGTGGCCACCCCAGTCCCCCAGCCTTTGGGACCAACGTTAGCGGAGGGCACAGAGGAGCCCAGGGAGGTAAGCCAGGATCAGTTGCAACCACAGGCTGACTTACTGTTCCCCCTTACCGTGTCCCCTTCCCCTGACAATGACATGACTGGGGGGGGGGCAGATTTAGGAGCCCAGTTTAGGGAGGCAGTGAAGGCAGACCCTACCCTGGCCGGCGTGAGACTTCGGGCGTCCGAATCTCAGGCAGGGGAGGGCACTGAGCGCTGCCTATGGCATAAGGGACTCCTATACAGAGAAGAAGGGAACCCGAGAATAGAGAAGGGATTGACCGGTAAGCGACAGCTAGTAGTACCCCAGGGGTACCGACAGCAATTGTTACGGGTAGCTCACTCTATTCCGTTAGCGGGACATCAGGGGGTCACCAGAACGCGAGCCCGGTTATTGCAGCGTTATTTCTGGCCGGGGGCATCCAGGGATGCGGCTGATTTCTGCCGCTCCTGTGATGCCTGCCAGCGAGTAGGTAAGGCGGGCGACCGTGTGAAGGCACCCCTGAGACCCCTACCGATAATAGGGGAACCCTTCCAGAAGGTAGCGATGGACCTGATAGGACCCCTCATGATTCCTAGCAGGTCAGGGAAGTGCTACATCCTCACGGTGGTGGATTTTGCCACCCGGTACCCTGAGGCGGTAGCGCTGGGCACCATAAGTGCCAAGACAGTGGCAGCAGCTTTGCTGAACATTTTTGCTAGGGTAGGTTTCCCTAGTGAGATCCTAACTGATCAGGGGTCGCAGTTCATGAGTGAACTGTTACATTGTCTCTGGGATGCCTGCGGTGTACAGCACCAGCGCACTACCCCTTACCATCCCCAAACAAACGGATTATGTGAGAGGTTTAATGGTACCCTGAAGCAGATGCTTCGGACCTTTATAGAGGCGGAGGGGAAAGACTGGGAGATTCACCTGCAGCACTTGCTGTTTGCATACCGAGAGGTACCGCAAGAATCTACAGGCTTCTCCCCCTTCGAGCTACTATATGGCCGCAGGGTACGTGGACCTCTGGACCTCTTCCGTGAGGGATGGGAGGGGGAGACTACTGCTACTGATGCTTCAGTGATCCAGTATGTAGTAGATCTCAGAGACCGGTTAGAGATGCTTATGGGGGTGGCCCAGGACCACCTCAGGGCTGCTCAGACCAAGCAGAAGCAATGGTATGACCAGCAGGCCGTAGCAGAGAATTCATCCCAGGACAGCAGGTGCTTGTTCTCAAACCCACTCGGGAGAACAAGCTGATGGCTGCCTGGTCGGGACCGTACCCGGTTATCCGAAAGGTGAATGAGTGCAACTATGTTGTACAGGTAGCGCCTGAGAGGCACAAGACATATCACATTAATATGTTAAAGGAATACAGAGCACCGAGTATGGGAGCAGTAATGGCCATTTGTAGCCCACTGCTGGAGGATCCGGCGAGCAATGCTCTGCCTGATCTCCTAGGGGAGGCAAAGCAAGGAAACACTGTTGAGCAGGTAGAGATCGGGGCACAGTTGAGTGCTAGGCAGAAGGGAGAAGCCAGGGACATGCTAGCTCAGTATAGCGCCCTCTTCACTGACATGCCAGGGACCACACATCTCACCAAACACCCAGTACACACAGGGGACCTGCAGCCTCTGCATAAGCACGCTTATAGAGTGTCAGCAGAGGTCAAGACAAGTATGGAGAGAGAGATTGAGGAGATGCTGACCCTAGGGGTAATTACTCCGTCCCAGAGCCCTTGGGCAAGTCCAGTAGTCCTAGTGCCTAAGAAGGACAAAACCACCCGGTTTTGTGTGGACTACCGGTTGCTCAACGCTGGGACGGTGTCAGATGCTTACCCC
This sequence comes from Ascaphus truei, assembly GCF_040206685.1. Taxonomy (NCBI): domain Eukaryota; kingdom Metazoa; phylum Chordata; class Amphibia; order Anura; family Ascaphidae; genus Ascaphus; species Ascaphus truei. Next base: position 152,627 of record NW_027457153.1, on the reverse strand, counting down.
ATGCCCCGCATGGATGAGTTACTAGATGAACTCGCGGGGGCAAAGTATCTGACCACCATGGATCTGAGCAAAGGCTACTGGCAGATTCCCCTGACCCTGGAGGCTAGGGAGAAGTCAGCATTCTTCACTCCAAGTGGCCTCTATGAGTTTTTGGTGATGCCATTTGGGATGAAGAATGCCCCGGCTACCTTCCAACGCCTGGTCAATAGGTTACTGGAAGGGATGCAGAGCTATGCCAGGGCTTACTTAGATGACATTGCTGTCTTTAGTAATTCCTGGGAATCCCACATAGGACATGTAGCTGCAGTGCTGGATAGAATCAGGGAGGCTGGGCTTACCTTAAAACCCACTAAGTGTATGGTAGGTATGGCAGAAGTCCTGTACTTAGGGCACAGGGTGGGTGGAGGGCATTTCAAGCCAGAGCCAGCCAAGGTAGAAGCCATAGTTCAGTGGCCTGTTCCAAAAACCAAGAAACAGGTCATGGCCTTTTTGGGCACCGCAGGGTACTACAGGAAATTTGTCCCACAGTACAGCGCCGTGGCCAAACCCCTGACTGATCTGACTAAGAAGCAACTGCCTGTGCTTATTACCTGGTCTCCTGCTGTGAAACTGCTTTCCAGGCACTGAAAGCTGCGCTTGCTGAGGCCCCCATCCTGGCTGCCCCAGATTATACCAAGCATTTTCTTATTCAGACTGATGCCTCAGACTTTGGTGTGGGGGCTGTGTTGAGCCAGGTGGGGGACGACGGCAAAGAGCACCCTGTGGTGTATCTCAGTCGCAAACTGCTCCCCAGGGAGGTGGCATATGCCACCATTGAAAAGGAGTGCTTGGCCATTGTGTGGGCACTCAAAAAGCTCCAGCCCTATGTCTATGGGAGCGCTTTCACGGTCATTACCGACCACAATCCCCTGAGCTGGCTACAGAGGGTATCAGGGGAAAATGCCAAACTGCTGAGATGGAGCTTGGCTTTGCAAGAATTTGAATTCACCATTCAGCACAAAAAGGGTAGTGAAAACAGCAATGCTGATGGACTTTCACGCCAGGACTATCCCTCTAAGACTGAATTCATTAATGGTGCCAGCAGTGCCCCACTCCCCGTCAGGGCCAGTGGGCCACAGGACACGCATTAAGAAGGGGAGGTGTAGAGGGAGAGAGGGGGTGGCCCGGTATTAAAGGGGTTGCACCCCATTTGGCCACCCCTGACCGCACCAGGGAGACAAGGGGTTAACTGGGCTGAGGTCCAGAAATGTGATGTAACCCTTGTTATGACATGTAAATGTATTTTCCCCTGTTCCATTGTAATGTCTGGTTACTCAGTGTTTGCATCACACACACACTAGAATCCATCCGGGAGCACAAGGGTTAATAATTCTTTAATGATTATAGCTCTTTGTGTAAGTTTCCCGCCTTTTCGGGCACCATTTTGCAGGTCCCCATTGGCCGCCATTAGGGCTCAATGCATTTCAATAGGAATTTGTGCTGTTTTCGTCCTGTTTCCTGTAGTGACCAGCAGGTGGCGTCCGAGAGGGAGAGCGGCGGTTTCCCATTGAAAGTCAATGGGCTCATTGACTTCAATGGAGATGCCTCGAGGTAACCTAGTTGGCTGCCGTCCAGACCGCAAACCGCAAAGCGGATACAATGTCCTTCAAAAGAGCTAAAATCACTGGGTCAAGTTCAACGTCAATTAGCGGGGAAATAAACTGTTTTAGGGCACCTAGGGATAAAATTCTTTTTGCCCCTAGTTCCTAAGCGTCCCCCCACTCGACCACCACCGGGTCCCCGAATCCTGGACCCCCGATAAGGGTCGAACCAGATAGAGCGGGTCGCGCCATAGGCTTTGCCGGCGGCGGCAGAAACGGCTCAGAAAAATGACTAAGTGAGAAATGCTGAATTTTAGGAATCCATATCTCCGGTTCCGGAGGGTTCAGCGGATCAGGGTTTGGGGTATCTGTAGCCACTGCTCCGGCATCGCTGCAGAACCATCCTTGACCCGCTTGGACCAACCCGACGGAGTATGGACCCCCTTGAAGTTCGGGACTTTTCCCATAAACTTCAATGGCAGAAAACCCCCATTGACTTCAATGGCGGCGATTTACCATTGAAAGTCTATGGCGGAGCTGCCCGTTGTTTTCAATGGGGATTTAGTGAAAAGCTGAGATTTCTTTTTCAATGGAGATTTTTGTATTAAAATGATTTAATGTGCATTGGTGTAACTTCGGTTTCTTAGGTCGTAGCAAGTCGCTTTTTGGACCATATGGTGTCCCAGTTCTGGCAATGCGAACTGGGAAGTTTGGACCTGCTAAACCTAACGGAACCGGATATTTTAATACGTTTATGTTTTATGCTTAATAGTGTATCTTAAGGTATGGACAAAGACCCAGAAGAGATTCTTTTGGGCCATAAGGTAGCAGATGGCCCTGGGGATGCCGCTATGTCTAGGATTTAAGTGCTGTTCAAAGAGTTTTATCACCCTCACTGTTTATCCGAAGCCCAAACCAGGGCAGGTCTTAAGTGTTCCAGTTAACACCTTTCAACAAAGGTTTTCCTGCCAGAACTCCAAATGGTAGACTGTCTGGCATTCCTGACGTAAATGTGGGGCTTCAGAAATGAGACCCCCAGAGTTCTACTGCGCATGTGCCAACTAGCAGGGGGACATGGGTCAGAATGCTTTCCCACGTTAGTGAGTGGCTGGAGGTAATTGTAAACCAATCCCCTGTGCTTAAGGTTAAGAATAGAAGGAGAATGGTTTATAAACTGCTGTCCACCCATATATCCTTTGTCTTCGTTTGCTGATATGGTTACCTGATATCACCTGAATGATTTCCTCACTGCTGAAAGAAATGCTACATCATACTTCTCATTCCCCAACCCTTAAGTAAGTGTACTTCTTGTTCGTTACTGTATTATCTGTTGTGTTCACCTATATTCTAAGGAATAAATACAATTTATTATATCTTAAGCCTCGTTCAGTTCAAACCCAATTATTTTTGTGTAATATTAATAAGCCTGTGGAAGCTATCGTCACAAGGAGGTATTATAGTGTGTATTGTGGGGAGAATTAGTGTGTGTGTTGTTTGGGAGTGATATTCGGGAGGATTGTGTGTGCAGAAGGAAGAATGAGTGAGGGGGGAGTAAGGGAGCAGGATTGAATGAGAGGGGGTCATTGAGTGATAGCGGGGAGGGGAGGGAAGAGTGAGGAGAGTGGGTGTAGGAGGGAGCAGTGCAAGAGACCGTCGGGGGCAGAATACATGGTGAGAAGGGAGGCTGCCTAGAAGCATAAAAATCTACTTCACCACTGTTCTGTACTCTCTTCAATACTCTGTGTTACAGATCTCTCTGGCAAGAAATGGGGTCCAATGGCAAAGACTGCTCTAAATAAGATAGTATAAATGAACACAGAGAGAAATTCCAAAGAGTAACCCAAGAAAATACAAGTGAAATCTAATCGTAAGGTAATTAGTCCCATTAAGTGAAATACATAAAGGAATAGTCCATAAAAAAGCACAAAGGAAAAAAATAGGAGTACTTTATTGTGATGTTACATTTCAGAGAATATAAAATTATAGGAAAACAATTCCACTTTGTTCAGAAAACCAGAAAGTCTTGGTCCCAGGTGGACTGAATTTTTATTGCAAATAAGTTCCTTAATACACAAGTAAAGAATATAGTTACTTATTCTATTCTCTACTGTAAGACGTGCCACATTGCCCAATATTTGGGTACAGTGCCCAGATTGTGACCATGCACTACAGAGGTGAGATTCCCCCAACTCCAATTTGCTACACACTCCAAGAGAGATTATTGTGATCAGAGGTGGAATGAGAGGGGTGAGAAGGGTCGCTGCCCAGGGAGTAGCCTGACAGGGGGTACAGAAATCTCTTTTGGTGCATATATTGCGGAGCTGCATTGATTGACTTGTCAATCAGCTCTGCTGCCTATCCCATTGACATCATGATCCGGCACTGTGATCAGCTGCAGCGCTGACCCAGGTGTGTTAGTGCAGCACTTTACAGGGAGGGAACAGAGGTTGTGGATGACAGATGCTGGGGATAGGCCATGAGTACGGGCCAGAGTAAGGTGGAGACTTTCTGTACTCTGCATACAGGACACTGCATGCATGACAGTGTCTGTGTGTGTGTGTGTGTGTGTGTGTGTATTCCAAGTGTCAGTGTGCATAAGTAAGTGTGCTCTGTAAGTATGCCTGTGTGGCAGGTATAGGGGGGTGGTTCAGCTGGAGGAACTTATCCAGGCACAAAAGCACATAGATGCCCCAGATTATACCACCCCAAATGCTGATAATATCCTGCTGCACTTTACAGAAGATGATGCAGATGTCAGTGGGTGGTGGGTTCATTAAATCCATCCATCATATCATAGCCACACTGTGCATATGATGTACTGAATCAATCACAGGAAGACATCTCCATGGTAGGGGTAGAAGTTAACAGAATATGTCCAGCACTGTGGTGTGTAGCCCATAAATAATAATTGTGCACATTACAGAACATACTTGCAACTGCAAGATCATTTTGCTGCTTGTAGTGTTTGCTCTTGTCCTGTGCAGTGTTGTCGTAGATCCGTCTCTTCAGTGTTCACTGCAATAAAAGTAAGACATTGCATTAATATTACAGAAGTTTGGGAGCTGAAATCCCACTATGCTGCAGACATTTTCCCTTTGCATAAGATTCTTGTGATTATATCTCAATGATGATCAATAACAACTACATCATAACACAGCCGCTCAATACAAAATATGTATTTGCTATCAATGGTCATGGAGGCCAAACGTCACACAATGTACAGATATACTGCTGCGGCCGAGTTTATTCGAGCATTTGCCCGTTCTTGGCCGCAGCAGTAACCTGGCGCGCGCCGGAGGGTGCCGGGCGCACGCCGAAGCAGCGGAGGAGCGCCCTCCGATCGGGGCTTTCTCCCTTCCGCTGCCGGGTCCGTCGGGTCCCCCGGAACCCCCTGCCGCTGTCCCCCACATCGCGGGACACCAGTGCTCCCTCGGGGAGCCCTGGACGCGCGTGCAGGGGGCGCAGGCACCCGATGACGCGTGACCGTGCATCGGTGATGCGCGGCACGCTGAGGGAGTGCGGCTAGCACGCCGGGGCATCCCCCGGCTTGCGGTGCTAGCCGTGCTTCAATAAAACGTGTCGGTAGTGTAGCAAGGATTATTTCTTCCTCTGGTGCATTATGATGGGATGTGTTGTAAGATTCTGCATTATTAGCATCACTGAATCTTTTGGAAACTGAGTAATATTCTATGTTTTAATGCAATATTATGGATGATCAGCCGGTAAAATAAAGCTTACTGTATCTGTAGCCATGCTCTACCCATGATGTGCTGAATCAATGACTGCAGAGTGATTCAGAGTGGTAAACATGACTGGAACTCATCTCTGAATAGAGGACAGAACAGCAGTGCAGAGTAGGAGGTGAATGTATCTCAAATGGAAGACTTAGTAGCTGTGTGGGGAGTAGACAGTACAGACTGATCAAATAAATAGTTAAAGGAGTATCTTCAACATTACTTGGCTTTGTTATCAACATTGAAGTTTCTCTTGTTTTTTCTGTTCTTTAAATCACTACTACTGATGCCATGTGTAACCTGTACTGAGAGATATACTCTACTGGCCTAGATGAAACCATATGATGCAAACAGGATTCATCCCACTCCAGATTCATATGATTGCACCACTTCAACCTTTAATAAAACACATAGAACTACAGCAGTGCGCTACTGCACATGTTCTTGTTATGAATGGTAGTAGATGTGGTCCTTGGGTCAATACTTCATACAGCAGCCACACTCTACTCATGATGTATTGAATCAACAAAAACCTGCATGGTACAGATCACAGGAAGGGTAGAGTAGAGGGGAATATGTCCAATGCAAAACCCTTAGCAGCTGGATTGTGTGGAGTCAACAAAACGACAAATACTAAATGAGAAATATACACATTGCTTATCTGTCTCTGTGTAGTCATTTTCCTCCTCTTCAACTGTCTTTCAAAATTTCTCTTCTGACAGAAAAGAAACACATGGCTTCAATATTCACTGTTCTTCCCTCCTGAAATAAAAGTTAAGCATTGCATGGTTATGATCATACATACAATGAACCTTGCGCCAAACCATGTGATCCAAAGTAAATCCACCTCCCTCCCATAGCTGTGTTCCTTCTAGAGCTTCTACCACACAAGTCATTAATGTTCGTGACACTGTACTGCAGTCACAGTCTGCACACAAAGTACTGAATCAATTACATCACACTGAAAAGGCAGTCTACATGATGCAATAGTTAACCATAATAACTCTGTCATGCAAATGACAGGAAAACCTATATGTATATCATTAGGGGAGAGGGGAAAAATAATTAAAAAATAAGTGCGACAAATAAAAACAGATTATAGGAAAGTAAATCCTTGCCCTGGGAACTTTACAATCTAATAGAAATGTTAGAAGACTTAAAGAGAGGCAGCAGTTGGGGGAAGAAGTGCAGTAGATGACAATGCTTGTCCTTAATGGTGGGTACAATTAGTAGAAAGCACATCTTGGGAACAATAGTTGTTAGCAGTGACTGTGGGTGTGGGACAGTAGCCACGAGTCAAAGTTTTTTAAATGCTTGATTTAAGTCGTGAATTTTAAGATTGGTCTTACATGTGGGTGGAAGAGGTTATGTTGGCATATACTGAGTGTGAGGAAGTTTCACATGTACGGTGCAGTGATGGAAAATGGTTTCAGGCAAGTGAGAGAACAGTAGAGGTGAAAGAAGTTTACAGGAGACAGTTATGGTTATAGTGCAAGAGACAAGCAAGGGCATAACGAGAGATCAAAGATGATATGCAAGAAGGAGCAGATTAATGGAGAGCCTTAACAAAAAGGTAAGGAGGAGAACTTTGTAGGTGATACAAAAACTTGATGGGATGCCAGGACAGGGATTTAAGGAGATGAGCAGAGACTGTTGTGGGAGAAAGTGAGATAATTCAAGCAGCAGAGTTTTGCATAGGAGAAAGTTGTGAAGCATGGAGGCCTGTTAGTAGTATGTTAAAATAACCTATAGGATAACAGTATACATTGGAGTTTTAGCAGTAGGTTGAGAGGGGAAAGGGAAGATCTTGGCAATATTACAGAGAAAGAGGCAACACATTTTACCCATAGCCGTGCATGTGAATGGAGATGGAATTGAAGAGCCAAATGTTACTCCTATGCAACATGTTTGATGACAAGATAGATGGTAGTACTGTTTACTGTGATGGAGAAAGGGGATAATATGAGCCCAGTGTTAGACATTAAGTTTAAGGCAGTGGAGTGCCATCCATGAGCATATAGCCAGGAGACAACCCAAGAGTAGGGACTGGATTGCAGGAGTGAGAACAGGGGTGGATAGATTTGTGTGTGTATCATCCGCATAGAGATTATATCTAAGGCCAAAAGCATTGATGAAGTCACCAAATGATAGTATGTAGAGAGAAAGAGAGATCTCAGAACAGAGCCCTGATGTATACCCACAGACAGATCAATAGAAGACGAAGACATGTTAGCAACAGAGATGGAGAATGTGTGACAGGAAAGTTATGATGAAAACCAGGATAGAACTTTGTTACTGATACCAAGAGAGAGTTTAGAATATGAAGGAGGAGAGTGATTGAGAGCATCAAACGCAGCCGATAGATCAAGTAGGATTAGTAGGGAAAAACCTTGGGAATTAGCTTTAAGCACAGTCTGTAGAACGTGCTGTACGAAAGGCAGGTTGTAAAGGATCCAGGAGGGCATGTGATTTAAGAATGTTGACACTAGCAATTAGAAGGCAAACAGCATGAGGGATACAGAGCGGTAGTTAGTAAGGCACATAGGGTGTAGTTTGTTTCTGACAAAAGGGTGACCGCTACAGGCTTAAAGTAAGAGGGCAAAAATCCAGAGAATAGGGAGAAATTGAAGATGTGGGTGAGAGTGGGGACTAAGAGATGCAGTAAGGTGTGAGGGGATACGATCTAGAGGGCATGTGGTAGAGGGAGAATAGAAGATGATTAGCTTCCAGCTCTGTAAGAGAAGAAAAGGAGTCAAGTGCAGAAGGAGATTTGGGTAGAAGGAGAGAAGGGGGAAGGGACAGAAGGAATCTCCTTGTGGGTGGCATCCACCTTGCCTCTGAAGTAGTCAAATGCTTGAGGAGAAGTGAAGGAAGGATGGCAAGTGGGAGGAGAAGGTCAGTGGAGGGAGTCAAATACAGAGAAAAAAAACAGCGTAAATTAAATTTGAGTGTTGATGAGTGTGGAAAAAAGTAGTGTATTTAGCCCTAGAGAGCAGCTTTATACAGGACAGGAGACATTTTTACTGTAGAAAAATCAAACAAAGTGTGAGATTTCCTCCGTAGGTATTAAGAACAGCGAGTGGAAGTGTGATGAGTGTGTTTGGGAATTTAGCCAAAGGTGTGGGTTAGAGGGATGAGTGTGTCAGAGCCTATAGGGGGCATATAGATAGGAGGATAGCATTGTAAGAGTTAATAAGATTGTTAGTTTAAGCAGAAAGAAAGAGAGAGAAGAGAGAAGAGAGGTTAGAGTAGATGTCAGAGGAGAGTTTAATTAAGCAGAGGCAAATCAGTGGGACAGGTAAGATGCGGTGAGGGGAATGACTGATTGTGACTGATGAGAGCAGAAGAGGTTATGTACAACTAGAGCCTTGTTAGTAAGAGTGGACATTCCAGAGGGCACAGGAGAAGGGAAGAGAAAAGTAAGGAAAGGAATGTGGATTACATTAGATAGGTTAACACTCTTAGTAGGGAGGCCTGATGTGTATATGAGCCGGTCCAAGATTATAAGAGATATCCCCCAACATCAGCGAGCATAGAAGGAGACACAGAGATAGGTGTAGAGAGAGACAGAGATAGGGATATGTAGAGAGAGAAGGGCGTCAAGAGAATGAGACAGATAGGCGTAGAGAGAGGAGACATAGAGAGAGGGGGCTTTGAGAGGGGGGCGTAGAGAATGAGGGAAGGTGGAAGAGAATAGGATGTGCAGGAGTGCATTTCATTGAGCAGTGCAGAAATAGCTGCAATAGAGGTCTGTACAAATGGTGCTTTGTGTAGACACATGCAAAGGTAGGGGAAGGAAAGTGTATAGAACATGTGGATAAAAGCAGGAGTGTGGAAGTTAGAGAAATTAGAAAAGTTTTACAGAGGAGTGAGGAAACAGTAAACAGAAAGAACAAGAGAGAGGTTACATTGGGATGACGTGCTGTGGTAGAGAGAAATGCTAGGAGAGAGCCTCCAGATATTAGAGGACATGAATTGAGAGAGCAAATGTATAAATCAAAACCGGAGGGGGAGGTATAGCACGAAAGCTTGCACAGCAGTTGATGAAGATTATAGTCTTAAAGTTGCGTGTACCTGTCAGGGCACTCAAGAAGGTCAATGCTCACAAGTGCAGAGTTCATGAAGAAATGCTGAATCCAGTTCCCCTCCAATTTAATTTTAATATAACTTTTTCATTCTTCATTACTGCAAAAAGCAAACAAAACAAAACCACATTGCATTACTATTTTCAAAATGGATTGAATGACATATTCAACAGTAACTGTGTGATGCCAATATTGCCTTCTCACTCGTAGGCCAGTACGGTCAGGTACCCAGTACTGATAAAACAATAAGTGCCCGTACTAAGTACCAATATGAATTATAAGGAAATGTAAAATCTCCAGGTCTCTCTCCATCTCTGTAACAGATATATGGATAAGCCCATATTAAGGCATCACGTGACCGGAGCCGTCACTGACTGGGTATACGCAAAGATGCAGGGAGATGCAAAGAAAGGGAGGGAGACAGGGAGAAGATGGGAAACGGAGGGAGGCACGGATGGCAGGCCTCTCTCTTTCACTGGTGCATGCAAGGAGCTGGTCCCAACATCCACAAAGTGTGTGTGTATTATTGGTTGTGTTTTATGGCGGTAGGAGGATAGTGTGTATATTGTGTGTGTGTGTGGGAGTATTATATTGTGTGTAGGGTATTATAGTGTGTATATTATGTTGAGGTGCAGAGGAGAGTGTTAGATTGGGTATCTTGTGTTAGGGGGTATTGTGTATATTGTGTTTAAGACTATAATATTATTGGGGAGATTATTATTGAGGAGGTATTAAAGTGTGTATTGTGGGGAGTATTAGTGTATGTATTATTTGTGGGTGACAGATGCTGTGGGTAGGCCAAGAGTACGGGCCAGACTAAGGTGGAGACTTTCTGTACTCTGCATACAGGACTCTACATGCACTGCAGAGGTGAAATTCCCCCAACTCCAATTTGCTACACTCTCCAAGAGAGAATATTGTGATCAGAGGTGGAAGATGAGCAGGGTCACTGCCCAGGGAGTAGCCTGTCAGGGGGCATGGAAATCTCTTTTGGTGCGTATGTTGCCACGTGGCATTGATTGACCGGTCAATTAGCACTGCTTCCTATCACAGTGACATGATCCGGTGCTGTGATCGGTTGCAGCGCTGACCAAGGTGTGTTAGTGCAGCAATTTACAGGGAGGGAACAGAGGTTGTGGGTGACAGATGCTGGGGGTAGGCCAAGAGTACGGGCCAGAGCAAGGTGGAGATATTCTGTACTCTGCATGCCCATCCTGCATGCCCAGGACTCTGCATGCATGCCAGTGGCTGTGGGGTGTGTGTGTGTAGGTATGCCAAGTGTCAGTGTGCATAAGTAAGTGTGCTGTGTGTGTAAGTAAGTTTGCCTGTGTGGCAGGAGGTGTAGGGGGGTGGGGGGCGGGGGGCGGTTCAGCTGGAGGACTTTACCCAGCACAAAAGCACATAGATGCCTCTGATTATATCACCCCAAATGCTGATAATATCCTGCTGTAGATGCACTTTACAGAAGATGATACAGATGTCATCAGTGTTTGGTGGGTTCATTAAATCAATCCATCATATAATAGCCACACTGTGCATATGATGTACTGAATCAGTAACACCAATCACAGGAAGACATCTCCATGGTAGGGGTAGTGTTGAAGTTAACAAAATATGTCCAGCACTGTGGTGTGGAGCCCATACATAATAATTGTGCACATTACCAGAACAACATATTGTCAACTGCATGATCATTTTGCTGCTTGTAGTGTATACTCTTGTCCTGTGCAGTGTTGTAGTAGATCCGTCTCTTCGGTGTTCACTGCAATAAAAGTAAGACATTGCATTAATATTACAGAAGTTTGGGGGCTGAAATCCCACTATGCTAATGACAGTTTCCCTTTGCATAAGATTCTTGTGATTATATCTCAATGATGATCAATAACAACTACATCATAACACAGCTGCTCTATACAGAATATGTATTTGCCATCAATGGTCATGGAGGCAATATGTCACACAATGTACATATATAGCAAGGATTATTTCTTCCTCTGGTGTATTATGATGGGAGGGTGAGATTCTGCATTATCAGCATCAGTAAATCTGTAGGAAACTGAGTGATATTCTATTTTTTAATGCAATATTAGGGTAAAATAAAGCTTGCTGTATCTATAGCCATGCTCTACCCATGATGTGCTGAATCAATGACTGCAGAGCGATTTAGAGTGGTAAACATGACTTGAACTCATCTCTGAATAGAGGGTAGCACAGTAGTGCAGAGTAGAAGGTGAATGTATCTCAAATGGAAACCCTTAGCAGCTGTGTGGGGAGTAGACAGTACAGACTGACCAAGTAAATAGTAAAAAGTAGTATCTTCAACATTACTTGGTTTTGTTCTCCACTCCTGTTTTTCTGTTCTTTAAATCACTAATACTGATGCCATATGTAACCTGTACTGAGAGTTATATACTCTACTGGCCTAGATCAAATTAAATGATGCAAACAGGATCCCTCCCACTCAAGATTCATATGATTGCACCACCTCAACCTTTCATAGCAATAACATAGAACTGCAGCAGTGCGCTACTGCACATGTTCTTGTTATGAATGGTAGTAGATGTGGTCCTTGGGTCAGTACTTCATACTGTAGCCACACTCTATTCATGATGTATTGAATCAACAAAAATCTGCATGGTACAGATCACAGGAAGGGGTGGAGTAGAGGTGAATATGTCCAATGCGAAACCCTTAGCAGCCGGATTTTTTGGAGTCAATAAAACGACAAATACTAAATGAGAAATATACACATTGCTTATCTGTCTCTGTGTAGTCATTTTCCTCCTCTTCAACTGTCCTTCAATTTTCTATTTTGCAAGAAAATGAACACATGGCTTCAATATTCACTTCTGTTCTGCAGTCTTTCCTCTTGAAATAAAAAAGTTAAGCATTGCATTATTATTATTATAATTATTATTGACGATACATACAATGAACCTTGCTCCAAACCATGTGATACAAAGCAAATCCACCTCCCTCCCACAGCTGTGCTCCTTCTAGAGCTTCTACCACACAAGTTATTCATGTCAGTGAAACTGTACTGCAGTCCCGGTCTGCACACAATCTACTGAATCAATGACATCACACTGTGTCACACAATGTCATGCTAACGACAGGAAACAATCTTTGTATATATCTTTGTATATATAATAATAATAATAATAATAATAATAATAATAATAATAATAAAAATAAGACAGGACAGACACTCCTACATTGCAATCAATAGAAAATAACTGGGACAGGCACTTCAAGGATGCATACGGTCCCGGATAAACTGTAGCTACCTATACACGTGTGCCTTGTCTCTAGACTCTGCAAATATCTCTATTTATATACCACCCATTGTGTACTCAGCGCTTTACAAGAGAGACCAAAAAGTACAGGAAATTATTATACAATAAGTTCAACAAACAAAAACAGACAATAGGAAAGTAAATCCCTGTCCTGGGTAGTTTACAATCTAAGAGAAATGTAAGGAGACTTACAGAGAGACAACAGGTGGGGGAACAAGTGCAGTAGATGACAATGCTTGTCCTTAATGGTGGGTACTTGTAGTATAAAGCACTTCTTGGGAACAATAGTTAGTGACTGAATGAGTGACAGTAGCAACGAGTAAAAGCTATTGAAATGCTTCATTTAAGTTGTGAATTTTAAGGTTGATCTTAAATGTGGGTGGAAGAGGGTATGTTGGCATATACTGAGTGTGTGTGAGTTTCACAGGTAAATTGATGGGAAAGGGTTTCAGGCAAGAGAGCGAGTGCGCAGTAGAGGTGTAAGAAGTATAATGGAGACAGTTATTAGTAGAGCTTAGGAGACGAGGAAGGGCATAACGAGACCAAAGATAATATGTAGGAAGGAGCAGATGAATAGAGAATAGTGTTGGACTGGGTCCTCAACTATAAAAAAATGGGTAACGGGTACCCGGCCAAAATGAAAGGTTCTACCCGGTCGGGTACACGGTTTGGCACTTACCTTCCGGGTGGCGGTGACATCTAGGATCAGCAGCAGTCCTGTGACGGTGGCAGCATCTGTGGTGTCTTCAGCCGGCGGGGGAGCTGCAGGCTCACAGACACAGCTTACCTGCTTCGGTGCTGTGGAAGTGATTCCTGCAGCTCCCCCCGCCAGGTGAAGACACCTCTGATGCTGCCAACATCAGAGGACTGCTGCTGCTGATCCTAGATGTCTTAGGAAAGGTAAGTATAAAAGATTATTTCCAGCTGCCCTGACATTACCCGACGCCGGGTATTACCCGGCCAAGTCCACTTCTCAGTGGCCGGTTTCGAGTAATGTCCGGGTAGCTGGAAATGTGTCGGGTAACGCCGGGTACTCGGTACACCACTAATAGAGAACCTTAACAAAAAGGTAAGGAGGAGAACTTTGTAGGTGATCTGAAACTTGATGGGAAGCAAGGAGAGGGATTTAAGGAGGAGGAGGAGATGAGCAGATACTGTTGTGGGAGAAAGGGAAATTATTCAAGCAGCAGAGTTTTGGATAGATTGCAAATGAGAAAGTTGTGAAGCAGGGAGCCCTGTTAGCAGTATGTTAACCCATACGATAAGGGCATGCATTGGCGTTTTAGCAGTAGATTGACAGAGAAAAGGGCAAATCTTGGAAATATTACAGAGAAAGAATCGACAAACTTTAGCCAGTGTCGTGAATGAAGATGGAAAGGGAAGAGTCAAATGTTACTCCTAGGCAATGTGCTTTCATGACAGGATGATGGTAGTACTGTTTACTGCGATGGAGAAAGGTGATATTAGGCCAGATTTAGGGGGAAATATGAGGAGCTCAGTTTTAGACATTAGGTTTAAGGCAGAAGAGTGTCATCCATGGAGGATATAGCCAGGAGGCGACCCGAAACTAGGAACTAAATTGCAGGAGTGACGGTAGGGTGGATAGGTGTGTGTATCATCTGCATAGAGATGATATCAAGGGCCAAAATAGTTGATAAGGTCAACTAGTGATAGTATGTAGTGAGAGAGGTCCCAGAACAGAGTCCTGAGGTATACCAACAGACAAAACAACAGGAGACAAAGACACGTTAGCAACAGAGATGGAGAATGTGTGATGGAGAAGTATGATGAAAACCAGGATATAAGTTTGCTGCGGATACGAAGAAAGAGTTTAGAATATGAATGAGAAGAGTGATTGACAGTATCAAAAGCAGAAGAGAGATCAAGCAGGATTAGTAAGTAAAATGGACCTTGGGAATTTTCTTTATGTACATAATTGGTTACATTGGGAAAGGCAGATTGTGAAGGGCCCAGAGGAGCATGTGATTTAAGAATGTTGATCAAACGGGAGATCACAAGACGTTCTAGCAATTAGGAGGCAAATGGTAGGACAGATACAGGGCGATAGTTAGAAATTCACACAAGGTCAAGGTTATTTTTGAGAATAGGGGTGACCACTGCATGCTTAAAAAGGAAGAGTTGAAAGAGCCAAAGGATATGGAGGAATTGAAGATGTGGGTGAGAGTGAGAATATAGGATTGAGAGGGCATGTGGTAGAGGGAGAAGAGAAGATCAGGTTCCAGCTTTGTGACAGGAGAAAAGGAGTCAAGAGTGCAATGAGATCTAGATAGAAAAAGAGAGAGGGGGAAGGGAGAGAACGAATCTACTTGTGGATGGCATCCACCTTGCCTCAAGTGAGCAAAGGCTTGAGGAGAAATAAAGGATGGATGTTAAGTGGGAGGAGAAAGTCAGTGGTGGGACTCAAATACATAGAAGACAGTGTGAATGAAATTGGAGTGTTGATGAGTGAGGAAAAAGTAGTGTTTGACCTTAAAAAAAGGAGCAGAGTTTTACAGAACAGGACAAAGGTTTAGTGTAGAAAATCAGACTGTGAGATTTCCTCCATAGGTGTTAAGAGCAGCAGTGTGATGTGATGAAGTGTGATGAGAGCGTGCTTGTGAATTAAACCAATGCATGGGTTAGGCTGCGTCTATAGTAAGCACGCAACAGAAGGCAAAGTTAGCGCATGCCTGTCGCTCCAGCAATCCCCGCACTGAGGTCCGAGGCGACGGGGAGGCCCTGCATCGCTCGCACGCACTGTGGACGACCAAGCGTGTGCCCATGATAATCACGGCCTTAGAGGGATGAGTGTGTCAGAGCCTAGAAGGGGCATATAGATGATGGAGGAGGAGGGAGGAGGAGATGATAGCATTGTAAGAGTTAACAAGATAGTTAGTTTAAGCAGAAAGTGAGGAGAGGTTAGAGATAAGGGTAGATGTCAGAGGAGAGAGTTCAATTAAGCTGAGGTATCGAGTAGGACAGGGGTGAGGGGAATGAGAAGTGGTGGACATTCCAGAGGGCACGTGAGAAGGGAAGAGTAAAGTGAGACAAGGAATGTGGATTACATTAGATGGGTTAATACGCTTAGCAGGGAGGTGGAGAGAGAGGCAAGAGGCAGAGGGTGGTGTAGGGGTAGAGGAAGAGATGTTGCATGTACCTTGTCAGAACATTAAAGAACGTCAATTCACACTGGTGCAGAGTTGATGATGAAATGCTGAATCCAGTTCACGTCCAATTCAATTTTAACAGAACTTTTTCATTCTTCATTACTGCAAAAAAAAAAGTAAAAAACAATGCATTACTATTTTCAAAATGGATTGAATTCCCCCACCAATGACTATGTGTTACCAATATATCCCTCTCAGTCCCACTGCAGCACATACTGTACCAGTGTGAAAGTAAGAAGGTACACAGTACCGGTAAAACAATACGTGCCGGTACTATGCACCATATGAATTATAAGGGGATGTAAATTTCCCAGTCTCTCTCCATATCCGCAACAGAGCGGGCTCCGGTCAGTGGCATGGATGCCCATATATGGGTATGCTCATATTTGGGCATCCCATGTCACTGACCGGAGCCGGCTCTGAGTATAGGGATATATGCGGAGACGCAGAGGTGCAAGGAAATGGGAGGAGGCACGGTGAGAAACAGGGAGAGACCACAGGAAGATAGAGGGCAACAACTTCCACAAGGTACTTGTATGGGTATAATTGTTTGTATTTTGTGCAGAGGGGGTAATTTCAGATAAAATACAATTCTCCACCCTCTACGAAACAATTCCACTTTGTTCAGTAAGCCAGAAAGTCTTGGTCCCATGTGGACTGAATTTAATGCAAATAAGGTCCTTAATACACAAGTAAAGAATAAAGTTACTTATTCTCTACTGTAAGAAGTGCCACATTGCCCACTATTTGGGTCCTGTGCCCAGATTGTGACCATGCATGGCAGAGGTGAGATTCCCCCAACTCCAATTTGCTACACTCTCCAAGAGAGATAATTGTGATCAGAGGTGGAACTAGGGGAGGGTGTGAGCAGGGTCACTGCCCAGGGAGTAACCTGACTGGGGGCACGGAAATCTCATTTAGTGCATATGTTGCGGCACTGCATTGATTGACCGGTCAATCTGCACTGCTGCCTGTCACAGTGACATCCTGATCGGGCACTGTGATCAGCTATAGCACTGACCCAGGTGAGATAGTTCAGCACTTTACAAGGAGGGAACAGATGTTGTGGGTGACAGATGCTGGAGGTAGGCCAAGACTGTTGGCCAGAGTAACGTGGAGACTTACTGCACTCTGCATGCCCATCCTCTCCCTGACATCAGGGGAAGGAAGTGGCCCTGGGGTGTGTGTAGGTATGCCAGATGTCAGTGTATACATAAGTAAGTATGCCTGTGTAGTGGGAGGTGTAGGGGCGTTAAGCTGGAGGACTTAAAACAGGCACAAAAGCACATAGATACCTCTGATTATACCGCACCAAATGCTGATAATATCATGCTGTAGCTGCACTTTACAGAAGATGATGCAGATGTCATCATTGGTTGGTGGGTTCATTAAATCAATCCATCATATCATAACCACACTGTGCATATGATGTACTGAATCAGTAACACCAGGAAGACATCTCCATGTTAGGAGTAGAGTTGAAGTTAACAGAATATGTCCAGCACTGTGGTGTGTAGCCCATAAATAATAATTGTGCACATTACCAGAACAACATACTGTCAACTGCAAGATCATTTTGCTGCTTGTAGCGTATGCTCATCCTGTACAGTGTTGTAGTAGATCCGTCTCTTCAGTGTTCACTGCAACAAAAGTAAGACATTGCATTAATATTACAGACGTTTGGGGGCTGAAATCTCACTTCGCTGCGGACAATTTCCCTTTGCATAAGATTCTTGTGATTATGTCAATGATGATCAATAACTGCATCATAACACAGCCGCTCTATACAGAAGATGTACTTGCTCTCAATGGTCATGGAGGTAATACGTCACACAATGTACAGATATAGCAAGGATTATTTCTCCCACTGGTGCATTATGGCATTATGATGGGAAATGTTGTGAGATTCTGCATTATCAGCATCACTGAATCTTTTGGAAATTAAGTGATATTCTATGTTTTAATGCAATATTATGGATGATCAGCCGGTAAAATAATAATAGCTTGCTGTATCTGTAGCCATGCTCTACCCATGATGTGCTGAACCAATGACTGCAGAGAGATTCAGAGTGGTAAACATGACTGGAACGCATCTCTGAATAATGGGCAGCAAAGCAGTGCAGAATAGGAGGTGAAAGTATTTAAAATGGAAGATCCTTAGCAGCTGTGTGGGGAGTAGACAGTACAGACTGACCAAGTAAATGGTAAAAGGAGTAACTTCAACATTACTTGGCTTTGTTCTCCACATTGAAGCTTTCCTCCTCTTTAAATCACTAATACTGATGCCATGTGTAACCTGTACTGAAAGTTATATAATCTACTGGCCTAGATGAAACC
The DNA here is from genome assembly GCF_040206685.1 of Ascaphus truei. Classification (NCBI taxonomy): domain Eukaryota; kingdom Metazoa; phylum Chordata; class Amphibia; order Anura; family Ascaphidae; genus Ascaphus; species Ascaphus truei. The sequence continues at coordinate 134,428 of NW_027457153.1, read as the reverse complement.
ATATGATGCAAACAGGATCCATCCCACTCCAGATTCATAGAATTGAACCACCTCAACCTTTCATAACAATCACATAGAACTGCAGCTGTGCGCTACTGCACATGTTCTTGTTATGAATGGTAGTAGATGTGGTCCTTGGGTCTTTACTTCATACTGTAGCCACCCTCTACTCATGATGTATTGAATCAACGAAAACTTGCATGGTTCAGATCACAGGAAGGGGTAGAGTAGAGATGAAAATATTCAATGTGAAACCCGTAGCAGCCGGATTGTGTGGAGTCAATAAAACGACAAATACTAAATGGTAAATGAGAAATATACACATTGCTTATCTGTCTCTGTGTAGTAATTTTCCTTCTCTTCAACTGTCCTTCAAATTTTCTCTTTTGCAAGAAAAGGAACACATGGCTTCAATATTCACTTCTGTTCTGCAGTCATCCCTCCTGAAATAAAAGTTAAGCATTGCATTGTTATTATGATAATACATACAATAAACCTTGCTCCAAACCATTTGATGCAAAGCAAATCCACCTCCCACCCACAGCTGTGCTCCTTCTAGAGCATGCATGTCAAACTCCAGTCCTCGAGGGTCCCAAACAGGCCAGGTTTTCAGTAGGGATATCCTGAAAACCTGGCCTGTTTGCTGCCCTCGAGGACTGGAGTTTGACATCCTTGTTCTTGAGCTTCTACCACGCAAGTCATCCATGTGAGTGACACTGTACTGCAGTCCTGGTCTGCACACAATCTACTGAATCAATGACATCACACTGTAAAGGCAATCTACAAGATGTATTAGTTGTCCACACTTCCGAAATGTTACTTTTATGTCCAAATCACTTATTCCCATGACCTGATATTTGTATTTGTTATTTATAGGATTGTCACAAAGAGTTGATGAGGTCACCAAATGATAGTATGTAGAGAGAAAGAGAGATCTCAGAACAGAGCCCTGATGTATACCCACAGACAGATCAATAGAAGACGAAGACATGTTAGCAACAGAGATGGAGAATGTGTGACAGGAAAGTTATGATGAAAACCAGGATAGAACTGTGTTACGGATACCAAGAGAGAGTTTAGAATATGAAGGAGGAGAGTGATTGAGAGCATCAAACGCAGCAGATAGATCAAGTAGGATTAGTAGGGAAAAGTGACCTTGGGAATTTGCTTTAAGCACAGTCTGTAGAACGAGCTGTACGAAAGGCAGGTTGTAAAGGATCCAGGAGGGAATGTGATTTAAGAATGTTGACATTCTAGCAATTAGGAGACAAACAGCAGGAGGGATACAGGGCGGTAGTTAGTAAGGCACATAGGGTGTAGGTTGTTTCTGAGAAAAGGGTGACCACTACAGGCTTAAAGTAAGAGGGTAAAGAGCCAGAGAATAGGGAGGAATTGAAGATGTGGGTGAGAGTGGGGACTAAGAGATGCAGTAAGGTGTGAGGGGATACGATCTAGAGGGCATGTGGTAGAGGGAGAAGAGAAGATGATTTGCTTCCAGCTCTGTAAGAGAAGAAAAAGAGTCAAATGCAGAAGGAGAATTAGGTAGAAGGAGAGAAGGGGGAAGGGACAGAAGGAATCTCCTTGTGGGTGGCATCCACCTTGCCTCTGAAGTAGTCAAATGCTTGAGGAGAAGTGAAGGAAGGATGGCAAGTGTGAGGAGAAGGTTAGTGGAGGGAGTCAAATACAGGGGAAAAAAGACAGCGTAAATTAAATTTGAGTGTTGATGAATGTGAAAAAAAAGTAGTGTGGTTTGGCCCCAGAGAGCAGCTTTATACAGGACTGGAGACATTTTTACTGTAGAAAAATCAAATATCAATTGTGTGATTTCCTTCATAGGCATTAAGAACAGCGAGTGGAAGTGTGATGAACATGTTTGGGAATTTAGCCAAGGGTGTGGGCTAGAGGGACAAGTGTGTCAGAGCCTAGAGGGGGCATATAGATAGGAGGATAGCATTGTAAGAGTTAATAAGATTGTTAGTTTAAGCGGAAAGAGAGAGAGAGCAGAGAGGTTAGAGTAGATGTCAGAGGAGAGTTTAATTAAGCAGAGGCAAATCAGTGGGACAGGTAAGATGGGGTGAGGGGAATGACTGATTGTGAATGATGAGAGCAGAAGAGGTCATGTACAACTAGAGCCTTGTTAGTCAGAGAACGGACATTCCAGATGGCATAGGAGAAGGGAAGAGAAAAGTAAGGAAAGGAATGTGGATTACATTAGATAGGTTAACACTCTTAGCAGGGAGGCAGAGGCAGGGAGGCCCGATGTGTATATGAGCAGGTTCAAGATTATAAGAGATATCCCACACATCAGCAAACATAGAAGGAGACACAGAGATAGGTGTAGAGAGAGACAGAGATAGCTCTATGTAGAGAGAGAGGGACGTAGAGAGAATGAGACAGATAGGCGCAGAGAGAGGGGGCGCAGAGAGAGGAGGCGCCAAAAGAGGGGGCGCAGAGAGAGGGGGCACAGAGAATAGGATATTAAAGAGTGCTTTTCATTGAGCAGTGCAGAAATAGCTGCAATAGAGGTCTGTACAAATGGTGCAGTGTGTAGACACATGCAAAGGTAGGGGAAGGAAAGAGGAGAACATGTGGATAAAAGCAGGAGTGTGGAAGTTAGAGAAATTAGAAAAGTTTAACAGAGGAGTGAGGAAACAGCCAGCAGAAAGAACAAGAGAGAGGTTACATTGGGATGACGTTCTGTGGTAAAGAGAAAATGCTAGGAGAGAGCTTTCAAATATTAGAGGACATGAATTGAGGGAGCAAATGTATAAATCAAAACCTGAGGGGGAGGTATAGCACGAAAGCTTGCACAGCAGATTATAGTCTTAATGTTGCGTGTACCTGTCAGGGTATTCAAGAAGTTAAATTCTCACAAGTGCAGAGTTCATGATGAAATGCTGAATCTAGTCCCCCTCCAATTTAATTTTAATATAACTTTTCCATTCTTCATTACTGCAAAAAGCAAACAAAACCAAACCACATTGCATTACTATTTTCAAAATGGATTGAATGGCATATTCAACAGTGACTGTGTGATGCCAATATTCCCCACTCACTCGTAGTGAAGCACATATTGTACTAGTGTTGAAAGTAGGCCGGTAGAGTCAGGTACGCAGTACTGATAAAACAATAAGTGCCCGTCGTAAGTACCAGCTCCGCAACAGTGCGGGCATCACATTAGTGACGTGGATGAACATATATGGATAAGCCCATATTAAGGCATCACGTGACCAGAGCCGTCACTGACTGGGTATACGTAAAGACGCAGGGAGATGCAAGGAAAGGGAGGGAGAGAGACAGGGAGAAGATGTGAAACGGAGGAAGGCACGGATGGAGGGAGTTCTTCCGAGCTTCTGCGGGCCTCTCTCTTTCACTGGTGCATGCCGGGAGCTGGTCCCAACATCCACAAAGTGTGTGTGTATTATTGGTTGTATTTTATGGGGGTAGGAGGGTAGTGTGTATATTGTGTGTGTGGGAGTATTATATTGTGTGTAGAGGTGCAGAGGAGAGTACTAGATTGTGTATCTTGTGTAAGGGTGTTGTGTATATTGTGTTTGGAGCTATAATATTATTGGGGAGATTAGTATTGAGGAGGTATTATAGTGTGTATTGTGGGGAGTATTAGTGTGTGTATTGTTTGTGGGTGACAGATGCTGGGGGTATGCAGCAATCCCTGCACTGAGGTCCGAGGCGGCTCTGCATCGCTCGCACGCACTGTGGATGACCAAGCATGTGCCCATGATAATCATGGCCTTACAGGGATGAGTGTGTCAGAGCCTAGAAGGGGCATATATATGATGGAGGAGGGAGGAGGAGGAGGGAGGAGGAGGAGATGATAGCATTGTAAAAGTTAACAAGATAGTTAGTTTAAGCAGAAAGTGAGGAGAGGTTAGAGATAAGGGTAGATGTCAGAGGAGAGAGTTCAATTAAGCTGAGGTATCGAGTAGGACAGGGGTGAGGGGAATGAGAGGTGGTGGATGATGAGAGCAGAAGAGGTCATGTACAAATAGACCTTGTTAGTCAGAGAGCAGTCATTCCAGAGGGCACGTGAGAAGTGAAGAGTAAAGTGAGACATGGAATGTGGATTACATTAGATGGGTTAATACGCTTAGCAGGGAGGTGGAGAGAGAGAGGCAAGAGGCAGAGAGTGGTGCAGGGGTTGAGGAAGAGATGTTGCATGTACCTTATCAGAACATTAAAGAACATCAATTCACACTGGTGCAGAGTTGATGATGAATCCAGTTCACCTCCAATTCAATTTTAACAGAAATGTTTCATTCTTCATTACTGAAAAAAAAGAAAAGTAAAAAACATTTCATTACTATTTTCAAAATGGATTGAATTCCCCCAACAATGACTATGTGTTACCAATATATCCCTCTCAGTCCCACTGCAGCATATACTGTACCAGTGTGAAAGTAGGAAGGTACACAGTACCGGTAAAACAATACGTGCCGGTACTATGCACCATATGAATTATAAGGGGATGTAAATCTCCCAGTCTCTCTCCATATCCGCAACAGAGCGGGCTCCGGTCAGTGGCATGGATGCCCATATATGGGTATGCTCATATTTGGGCATCCCATGTCACTGACCGGAGCCGGCTCTGAGTATAGGGATATATGCGGAGACGCACAGGTGCAAGGAAATGGGAGGAGGCACGGTGAGAAACAGGGAGAGACCACAGGAAGATAGAGGGCAACAACTTCCACAAGGTACTTGTATGGGTATAATTGTTTGTATTTTGTGCAGAGGGGGTAATTTCAGATAAAATACAATTCTCCACCCTCTACGAAACAATTCCACTTTGTTCAGTAAGCCAGAAAGTCTTGGTCCCATGTGGACTGAATTTAATGCAAATAAGGTCCTTAATACACAAGTAAAGAATAAAGTTACTTATTCTCTACTGTAAGAAGTGCCACATTGCCCACTATTTGGGTCCTGTGCCCAGATTGTGACCATGCATGGCAGAGGTGAGATTCCCCCAACTCCAATTTGCTACACTCTCCAAGAGAGATAATTGTGATCAGAGGTGGAACTAGGGGAGGGTGTGAGCAGGGTCACTGCCCAGGGAGTAACCTGACTGGGGGCACGGAAATCTCATTTAGTGCATATGTTGCGGCACTGCATTGATTGACCGGTCAATCTGCACTGCTGCCTGTCACAGTGACATCCTGATCGGGCACTGTGATCAGCTATAGCACTGACCCAGGTGAGATAGTTCAGCACTTTACAAGGAGGGAACAGATGTTGTGGGTGACAGATGCTGGGGGTAGGCCAAGACTGTTGGCCAGAGTAACGTGGAGACTTACTGCACTCTGCATGCCCATCCTCTCCCTGACATCAGGGGAAGGAAGTGGCCCTGGGGTGTGTGTAGGTATGCCAGATGTCAGTGTATGCATAAGTAAGTATGCCTGTGTAGTGGGAGGTGTAGGGGCGTTAAGCTGGAGGACTTAAAACAGGCACAAAAGCACATAGATACCTCTGATTATACCGCACCAAATGCTGATAATATCATGCTGTAGCTGCACTTTACAGAAGATGATGCAGATGTCATCATTGGTTGGTGGGTTCATTAAATCAATCCATCATATCATAACCACACTGTGCATATGATGTACTGAATCAGTAACACCAGGAAGACATCTCCATGTTAGGAGTAGAGTTGAAGTTAACAGAATATGTCCAGCACTGTGGTGTGTAGCCCATAAATAATAATTGTGCACATTACCAGAACAACATACTGTCAACTGCAAGATCATTTTGCTGCTTGTAGCGTATGCTCATCCTGTACAGTGTTGTAGTAGATCCGTCTCTTCAGTGTTCACTGCAACAAAAGTAAGACATTGCATTAATATTACAGACGTTTGGGGGCTGAAATCTCACTTCGCTGCGGACAATTTCCCTTTGCATAAGATTCTTGTGATTATGTCAATGATGATCAATAACTGCATCATAACACAGCCGCTCTATACAGAAGATGTACTTGCTCTCATTGGTCATTGAGGTAATACGTCACACAATGTACAGATATAGCAAGGATTATTTCTCCCACTTGTGCATTATGGCATTATGATGGGAAATGTTGTGAGATTCTGCATTATCAGCATCACTGAATCTTTTGGAAATTAAGTGATATTCTATGTTTTAATGCAATATTATGGGTGATCAGCCGGTAAAATAATAATAGCTTGCTGTATCTGTAGCCATGCTCTACCCATGATGTGCTGAACCAATGACTGCAGAGAGATTCAGAGTGCTAAACATGACTGGAACGCATCTCTGAATAATGGGCAGCAAAGCAGTGCAGAATAGGAGGTGAAAGTATTTAAAATGGAAGATCCTTAGCAGCTGTGTGGAGAGTAGACAGTACAGACTGACCAAGTAAATGGTAAAAGGAGTAACTTCAACATTACTTGGCTTTGTTCTCCACATTGAAGCTTTCCTCCTCTTTAAATCACTAATACTGATGCCATGTGTAACCTGTACTGAGAGTTATATAATCTACTGGCCTAGATGAAACCATATGATGCAAACAGGATCCATCCCACTCCAGATTCATAGAATTGAACCACCTCAACCTTTCATAACAATCACATAGAACTGCAGCTGTGCGCTACTGCACATGTTCTTGTTATGAATGGTAGTAGATGTGGTCCTTGGGTCTTTACTTCATACTGTAGCCACCCTCTACTCATGATGTATTGAATCAACGAAAACTTGCATGGTTCAGATCACAGGAAGGGGTAGAGTAGAGATGAAAATATTCAATGTGAAACCCGTAGCAGCCGGATTGTGTGGAGTCAATAAAACGACAAATACTAAATGGTAAATGAGAAATATACACATTGCTTATCTGTCTCTGTGTAGTAATTTTCCTTCTCTTCAACTGTCCTTCAAATTTTCTCTTTTGCAAGAAAAGGAACACATGGCTTCAATATTCACTTCTGTTCTGCAGTCATCCCTCCTGAAATAAAAGTTAAGCATTGCATTGTTATTATGATAATACATACAATAAACCTTGCTCCAAACCATTTGATGCAAAGCAAATCCACCTCCCACCCACAGCTGTGCTCCTTCTAGAGCATGCATGTCAAACTCCAGTCCTCGAGGGTCCCAAACAGGCCAGGTTTTCAGTAGGGATATCCTGAAAACCTGGCCTGTTTGCTGCCCTCGAGGACTGGAGTTTGACATCCTTGTTCTTGAGCTTCTACCACGCAAGTCATCCATGTGAGTGACACTGTACTGCAGTCCTGGTCTGCACACAATCTACTGAATCAATGACATCACACTGTAAAGGCAATCTACAAGATGTATTAGTTGTCCACACTTCCGAAATGTTACTTTTATGTCCAAATCACTTATTCCCATGACCTGATATTTGTATTTGTTATTTATAGGATTGTCACAAAGAGTTGATGAGGTCACCAAATGATAGTATGTAGAGAGAAAGAGAGATCTCAGAACAGAGCCCTGATGTATACCCACAGACAGATCAATAGAAGACGAAGACATGTTAGCAACAGAGATGGAGAATGTGTGACAGGAAAGTTATGATGAAAACCAGGATAGAACTGTGTTACGGATACCAAGAGAGAGTTTAGAATATGAAGGAGGAGAGTGATTGAGAGCATCAAACGCAGCAGATAGATCAAGTAGGATTAGTAGGGAAAAGTGACCTTGGGAATTTGCTTTAAGCACAGTCTGTAGAACGAGCTGTACGAAAGGCAGGTTGTAAAGGATCCAGGAGGGAATGTGATTTAAGAATGTTGACATTCTAGCAATTAGGAGACAAACAGCAGGAGGGATACAGGGCGGTAGTTAGTAAGGCACATAGGGTGTAGGTTGTTTCTGAGAAAAGGGTGACCACTACAGGCTTAAAGTAAGAGGGTAAAGAGCCAGAGAATAGGGAGGACTTGAAGATGTGGGTGAGAGTGGGGACTAAGAGATGCAGTAAGGTGTGAGGGGATACGATCTAGAGGGAATGTGGTAGAGGGAGAAGAGAAGATGATTAGCTTCCAGCTCTGTAAGAGAAGAAAAGGAGTCAAATGCAGAAGGAGAATTAGGTAGAAGGAGAGAAGGGGGAAGGGACAGAAGGAATCTCCTTGTGGGTGGCATCCACCTTGCCTCTGAAGTAGTCAAATGCTTGAGGAGAAGTGAAGGAAGGATGGCAAGTGTGAGGAGAAGGTTAGTGGAGGGAGTCAAATACAGGGAAAAAAAGACAGCGTAAATTAAATTTGAGTGTTGATGAATGTGAAAAAAAAGTAGTGTGGTTTGGCCCCAGAGAGCAGCTTTATACAGGACTGGAGACATTTTTACTGTAGAAAAATCAAATATCAATTGTGTGATTTCCTTCATAGGCATTAAGAACAGCGAGTGGAAGTGTGATGAACATGTTTGGGAATTTAGCCAAGGGTGTGGGCTAGAGGGACAAGTGTGTCAGAGCCTAGAGGGGGCATATAGATAGGAGGATAGCATTGTAAGAGTTAATAAGATTGTTAGTTTAAGCGGAAAGAGAGAGAGAGCAGAGAGGTTAGAGTAGATGTCAGAGGAGAGTTTAATTAAGCAGAGGCAAATCAGTGGGACAGGTAAGATGGGGTGAGGGGAATGACTGATTGTGAATGATGAGAGCAGAAGAGGTCATGTACAACTAGAGCCTTGTTAGTCAGAGAACGGACATTCCAGATGGCATAGGAGAAGGGAAGAGAAAAGTAAGGAAAGGAATGTGGATTACATTAGATAGGTTAACACTCTTAGCAGGGAGGCAGAGGCAGGGAGGCCCGATGTGTATATGAGCAGGTTCAAGATTATAAGAGATATCCCACACATCAGCAAACATAGAAGGAGACACAGAGATAGGTGTAGAGAGAGACAGAGATAGCTCTATGTAGAGAGAGAGGGACGTAGAGAGAATGAGACAGATAGGCGCAGAGAGAGGGGGCGCAGAGAGAGGAGGCGCCAAAAGAGGGGGCGCAGAGAGAGGGGGCACAGAGAATAGGATATTAAAGAGTGCTTTTCGTTGAGCAGTGCAGAAATAGCTGCAATAGAGGTCTGTACAAATGGTGCAGTGTGTAGACACATGCAAAGGTAGGGGAAGGAAAGAGGAGAACATGTGGATAAAAGCAGGAGTGTGGAAGTTAGAGAAATTAGAAAAGTTTAACAGAGGAGTGAGGAAACAGCAAGCAGAAAGAACAAGAGAGAGGTTACATTGGGATGACGTTCTGTGGTAAAGAGAAAATGCTAGGAGAGAGCTTTCAAATATTAGAGGACATGAATTGAGGGAGCAAATGTATAAATCAAAACCTGAGGGGGAGGTATAGCACGAAAGCTTGCACAGCAGATTATAGTCTTAATGTTGCGTGTACCTGTCAGGGTATTCAAGAAGTTAAATTCTCACAAGTGCAGAGTTCATGATGAAATGCTGAATCTAGTCCCCCTCCAATTTAATTTTAATATAACTTTTCCATTCTTCATTACTGCAAAAAGCAAACAAAACAAAACCACATTGCATTACTATTTTCAAAATGGATTGAATGGCATATTCAACAGTGACTGTGTGATGCCAATATTCCCCACTCACTCGTAGTGAAGCACATATTGTACTAGTGTTGAAAGTAGGCCGGTAGAGTCAGGTACGCAGTACTGATAAAACAATAAGTGCCCGTCGTAAGTACCAGCTCCGCAACAGTGCGGGCATCACATTAGTGACGTGGATGAACATATATGGATAAGCCCATATTAAGGCATCACGTGACCAGAGCCGTCACTGACTGGGTATACGTAAAGACGCAGGGAGATGCAAGGAAAGGGAGGGAGAGAGACAGGGAGAAGATGTGAAACGGAGGAAGGCACGGATGGAGGGAGTTCTTCCGAGCTTCTGCGGGCCTCTCTCTTTCACTGGTGCATGCCGGGAGCTGGTCCCAACATCCACAAAGTGTGTGTGTATTATTGGTTGTATTTTATGGGGGTAGGAGGGTAGTGTGTATATTGTGTGTGTGGGAGTATTATATTGTGTGTAGAGGTGCAGAGGAGAGTACTAGATTGTGTATCTTGTGTAAGGGTGTTGTGTATATTGTGTTTGGAGCTATAATATTATTGGGGAGATTAGTATTGAGGAGGTATTATAGTGTGTATTGTGGGGAGTATTAGTGTGTGTATTGTTTGTGGGTGACAGATGCTGGGGGTATGCAGCAATCCCTGCACTGAGGTCCGAGGCGGCTCTGCATCGCTCGCACACACTGTGGATGACCAAGCATGTGCCCATGATAATCATGGCCTTAGAGGGATGAGTGTGTCAGAGCCTAGAAGGGGCATATATATGATGGAGGAGGGAGGAGGAGGAGGGAGGAGGAGGAGATGATAGCATTGTAAAAGTTAACAAGATAGTTAGTTTAAGCAGAAAGTGAGGAGAGGTTAGAGATAAGGGTAGATGTCAGAGGAGAGAGTTCAATTAAGCTGAGGTATCGAGTAGGACAGGGGTGAGGGGAATGAGAGGTGGTGGATGATGAGAGCAGAAGAGGTCATGTACAAATAGATCTTGTTAGTCAGAGAGCAGTCATTCCAGAGGGCACGTGAGAAGTGAAGAGTAAAGTGAGACATGGAATGTGGATTACATTAGATGGGTTAATACGCTTAGCAGGGAGGTGGAGAGAGAGAGGCAAGAGGCAGAGAGTGGTGCAGGGGTTGAGGAAGAGATGTTGCATGTACCTTATCAGAACATTAAAGAACATCAATTCACACTGGTGCAGAGTTGATGATGAATCCAGTTCACCTCCAATTCAATTTTAACAGAAATGTTTCATTCTTCATTACTGAAAAAAAAGAAAAGTAAAAAACATTTCATTACTATTTTCAAAATGGATTGAATTCCCCCAACAATGACTATGTGTTACCAATATATCCCTCTCAGTCCCACTGCAGCATATACTGTACCAGTGTGAAAGTAGGAAGGTACACAGTACCGGTAAAACAATACGTGCCGGTACTATGAACCATAAGAATTATAAGGGGATGTAAATCTCCCAGTCTCTCTCCATATCCGCAACAGAGCGGGCTCCGGTCAGTGGCATGGATGCCCATATATGGGTATGCTCATATTTGGGCATCCCATGTCACTGACCGGAGCCGGCTCTGAGTATAGGGATATATGCGGAGACGCAGAGGTGCAAGGAAATGGGAGGAGGCACGGTGAGAAACAGGGAGAGACCACAGGAAGATAGAGGGCAACAACTTCCACAAGGTACTTGTATGGGTATAATTGTTTGTATTTTGTGCAGAGGGGGTAATTTCAGATAAAATACAATTCTCCACCCTCTACGAAACAATTCCACTTTGTTCAGTAAGCCAGAAAGTCTTGGTCCCATGTGGACTGAATTTAATGCAAATAAGGTCCTTAATACACAAGTAAAGAATAAAGTTACTTATTCTCTACTGTAAGAAGTGCCACATTGCCCACTATTTGGGTCCTGTGCCCAGATTGTGACCATGCATGGCAGAGGTGAGATTCCCCCAACTCCAATTTGCTACACTCTCCAAGAGAGATAATTGTGATCAGAGGTGGAACTAGGGGAGGGTGTGAGCAGGGTCACTGCCCAGGGAGTAACCTGACTGGGGGCACGGAAATCTCATTTAGTGCATATGTTGCGGCACTGCATTGATTGACCGGTCAATCTGCACTGCTGCCTGTCACAGTGACATCCTGATCGGGCACTGTGATCAGCTATAGCACTGACCCAGGTGAGATAGTTCAGCACTTTACAAGGAGGGAACAGATGTTGTGGGTGACAGATGCTGGAGGTAGGCCAAGACTGTTGGCCAGAGTAACGTGGAGACTTACTGCACTCTGCATGCCCATCCTCTCCCTGACATCAGGGGAAGGAAGTGGCCCTGGGGTGTGTGTAGGTATGCCAGATGTCAGTGTATGCATAAGTAAGTATGCCTGTGTAGTGGGAGGTGTAGGGGCGTTAAGCTGGAGGACTTAAAACAGGCACAAAAGCACATAGATACCTCTGATTATACCGCACCAAATGCTGATAATATCATGCTGTAGCTGCACTTTACAGAAGATGATGCAGATGTCATCATTGGTTGGTGGGTTCATTAAATCAATCCATCATATCATAACCACACTGTGCATATGATGTACTGAATCAGTAACACCAGGAAGACATCTCCATGTTAGGAGTAGAGTTGAAGTTAACAGAATATGTCCAGCACTGTGGTGTGTAGCCCATAAATAATAATTGTGCACATTACCAGAACAACATACTGTCAACTGCAAGATCATTTTGCTGCTTGTAGCGTATGCTCATCCTGTACAGTGTTGTAGTAGATCCGTCTCTTCAGTGTTCACTGCAACAAAAGTAAGACATTGCATTAATATTACAGACGTTTGGGGGCTGAAATCTCACTTCGCTGCGGACAATTTCCCTTTGCATAAGATTCTTGTGATTATGTCAATGATGATCAATAACTGCATCATAACACAGCCGCTCTATACAGAAGATGTACTTGCTCTCATTGGTCATGGAGGTAATACGTCACACAATGTACAGATATAGCAAGGATTATTTCTCCCACTTGTGCATTATGGCATTATGATGGGAAATGTTGTGAGATTCTGCATTATCAGCATCACTGAATCTTTTGGAAATTAAGTGATATTCTATGTTTTAATGCAATATTATGGGTGATCAGCCGGTAAAATAATAGCTTGCTGTATCTGTAGCCATGCTCTACCCATGATGTGCTGAACCAATGACTGCAGAGAGATTCAGAGTGCTAAACATGACTGGAACGCATCTCTGAATAATGGGCAGCAAAGCAGTGCAGAATAGGAGGTGAAAGTATTTAAAATGGAAGATCCTTAGCAGCTGTGTGGAGAGTAGACAGTACAGACTGACCAAGTAAATGGTAAAAGGAGTAACTTCAACATTACTTGGCTTTGTTCTCCACATTGAAGCTTTCCTCCTCTTTAAATCACTAATACTGATGCCATGTGTAACCTGTACTGAGAGTTATATAATCTACTGGCCTAGATGAAACCATATGATGCAAACAGGATCCATCCCACTCCAGATTCATAGAATTGAACCACCTCAACCTTTCATAACAATCACATAGAACTGCAGCTGTGCGCTACTGCACATGTTCTTGTTATGAATGGTAGTAGATGTGGTCCTTGGGTCTTTACTTCATACTGTAGCCACCCTCTACTCATGATGTATTGAATCAACGAAAACTTGCATGGTTCAGATCACAGGAAGGGGTAGAGTAGAGATGAAAATATTCAATGTGAAACCCGTAGCAGCCGGATTGTGTGGAGTCAATAAAACGACAAATACTAAATGGTAAATGAGAAATATACACATTGCTTATCTGTCTCTGTGTAGTAATTTTCCTTCTCTTCAACTGTCCTTCAAATTTTCTCTTTTGCAAGAAAAGGAACACATGGCTTCAATATTCACTTCTGTTCTGCAGTCATCCCTCCTGAAATAAAAGTTAAGCATTGCATTGTTATTATGATAATACATACAATAAACCTTGCTCCAAACCATTTGATGCAAAGCAAATCCACCTCCCACCCACAGCTGTGCTCCTTCTAGAGCATGCATGTCAAACTCCAGTCCTCGAGGGTCCCAAACAGGCCAGGTTTTCAGTAGGGATATCCTGAAAACCTGGCCTGTTTGCTGCCCTCGAGGACTGGAGTTTGACATCCTTGTTCTTGAGCTTCTACCACGCAAGTCATCCATGTGAGTGACACTGTACTGCAGTCCTGGTCTGCACACACTCTATTGAATCAATGACATCACACTGTAAAGGCAATCTACAAGATGTATTAGTTGTCCACACTTCCGAAATGTTACTTTTATGTCCAAATCACTTATTCCCATGACCTGATATTTGTATTTGTTATTTATAGGATTGTCACAAAGAGTTGATGAGGTCACCAAATGATAGTATGTAGAGAGAAAGAGAGATCTCAGAACAGAGCCCTGATGTATACCCACAGACAGATCAATAGAAGACGAAGACATGTTAGCAACAGAGATGGAGAATGTGTGACAGGAAAGTTATGATGAAAACCAGGATAGAACTGTGTTACGGATACCAAGAGAGAGTTTAGAATATGAAGGAGGAGAGTGATTGAGAGCATCAAACGCAGCAGATAGATCAAGTAGGATTAGTAGGGAAAAGTGACCTTGGGAATTTGCTTTAAGCACAGTCTGTAGAACGAGCTGTACGAAAGGCAGGTTGTAAAGGATCCAGGAGGGCATGTGATTTAAGAATGTTGACATTCTAGCAATTAGGAGACAAACAGCAGGAGGGATACAGGGCGGTAGTTAGTAAGGCACATAGGGTGTAGGTTGTTTCTGAGAAAAGGGTGACCACTACAGGCTTAAAGTAAGAGGGTAAAGAGCCAGAGAATAGGGAGGAATTGAAGATGTGGGTGAGAGTGGGGACTAAGAGATGCAGTAAGGTGTGAGGGGATACGATCTAGAGGGCATGTGGTAGAGGGAGAAGAGAAGATGATTAGCTTCCAGCTCTGTAAGAGAAGAAAAGGAGTCAAATGCAGAAGGAGAATTAGGTAGAAGGAGAGAAGGGGGAAGGGACAGAAGGAATCTCCTTGTGGGTGGCATCCACCTTGCCTCTGAAGTAGTCAAATGCTTGAGGAGAAGTGAAGGAAGGATGGCAAGTGTGAGGAGAAGGTTAGTGGAGGGAGTCAAATACAGGGAAAAAAAGACAGCGTAAATTAAATTTGAGTGTTGATGAATGTGAAAAAAAAGTAGTGTGGTTTGGCCCCAGAGAGCAGCTTTATACAGGACTGGAGACATTTTTACTGTAGAAAAATCAAATATCAATTGTGTGATTTCCTTCATAGGCATTAAGAACAGCGAGTGGAAGTGTGATGAACATGTTTGGGAATTTAGCCAAGGGTGTGGGCTAGAGGGACAAGTGTGTCAGAGCCTAGAGGGGGCATATAGATAGGAGGATAGCATTGTAAGAGTTAATAAGATTGTTAGTTTAAGCGGAAAGAGAGAGAGAGCAGAGAGGTTAGAGTAGATGTCAGAGGAGAGTTTAATTAAGCAGAGGCAAATCAGTGGGACAGGTAAGATGGGGTGAGGGGAATGACTGATTGTGAATGATGAGAGCAGAAGAGGTCATGTACAACTAGAGCCTTGTTAGTCAGAGAACGGACATTCCAGATGGCATAGGAGAAGGGAAGAGAAAAGTAAGGAAAGGAATGTGGATTACATTAGATAGGTTAACACTCTTAGCAGGGAGGCAGAGGCAGGGAGGCCCGATGTGTATATGAGTAGGTTCAAGATTATAAGAGATATCCCACACATCAGCAAACATAGAAGGAGACACAGAGATAGGTGTAGAGAGAGACAGAGATAGCTCTATGTAGAGAGAGAGGGACGTAGAGAGAATGAGACAGATAGGCGCAGAGAGAGGGGGCGCAGAGAGAGGAGGCGCCAAAAGAGGGGGCGCAGAGAGAGGGGGCACAGAGAATAGGATATTAAAGAGTGCTTTTCGTTGAGCAGTGCAGAAATAGCTGCAATAGAGGTCTGTACAAATGGTGCAGTGTGTAGACACATGCAAAGGTAGGGGAAGGAAAGAGGAGAACATGTGGATAAAAGCAGGAGTGTGGAAGTTAGAGAAATTAGAAAAGTTTAACAGAGGAGTGAGGAAACAGCAAGCAGAAAGAACAAGAGAGAGGTTACATTGGGATGACGTTCTGTGGTAAAGAGAAAATGCTAGGAGAGAGCTTTCAAATATTAGAGGACATGAATTGAGGGAGCAAATGTATAAATCAAAACCTGAGGGGGAGGTATAGCACGAAAGCTTGCACAGCAGATTATAGTCTTAATGTTGCGTGTACCTGTCAGGGTATTCAAGAAGTTAAATTCTCACAAGTGCAGAGTTCATGATGAAATGCTGAATCTAGTCCCCCTCCAATTTAATTTTAATATAACTTTTCCATTCTTCATTACTGCAAAAAGCAAACAAAACAAAACCACATTGCATTACTATTTTCAAAATGGATTGAATGGCATATTCAACAGTGACTGTGTGATGCCAATATTCCCCACTCACTCGTAGTGAAGCACATATTGTACTAGTGTTGAAAGTAGGCCGGTAGAGTCAGGTACGCAGTACTGATAAAACAATAAGTGCCCGTCGTAAGTACCAGCTCCGCAACAGTGCGGGCATCACATTAGTGACGTGGATGAACATATATGGATAAGCCCATATTAAGGCATCACGTGACCAGAGCCGTCACTGACTGGGTATACGTAAAGACGCAGGGAGATGCAAGGAAAGGGAGGGAGAGAGACAGGGAGAAGATGTGAAACGGAGGAAGGCACGGATGGAGGGAGTTCTTCCGAGCTTCTGCGGGCCTCTCTCTTTCACTGGTGCATGCCGGGAGCTGGTCCCAACATCCACAAAGTGTGTGTGTATTATTGGTTGTATTTTATGGGGGTAGGAGGGTAGTGTGTATATTGTGTGTGTGGGAGTATTATATTGTGTGTAGAGGTGCAGAGGAGAGTACTAGATTGTGTATCTTGTGTAAGGGTGTTGTGTATATTGTGTTTGGAGCTATAATATTATTGGGGAGATTAGTATTGAGGAGGTATTATAGTGTGTATTGTGGGGAGTATTAGTGTGTGTATTGTTTGTGGGTGACAGATGCTGGGGGTATGCAGCAATCCCTGCACTGAGGTCCGAGGCGGCTCTGCATCGCTCGCACGCACTGTGGACGACCAAGCATGTGCCCATGATAATCATGGCCTTAGAGGGATGAGTGTGTCAGAGCCTAGAAGGGGCATATATATGATGGAGGAGGGAGGAGGAGGAGGAGATGATAGCATTGTAAAAGTTAACAAGATAGTTAGTTTAAGCAGAAAGTGAGGAGAGGTTAGAGATAAGGGTAGATGTCAGAGGAGAGAGTTCAATTAAGCTGAGGTATCGAGTAGGACAGGGGTGAGGGGAATGAGAGGTGGTGGATGATGAGAGCAGAAGAGGTCATGTACAAATAGACCTTGTTAGTCAGAGAGCAGTCATTCCAGAGGGCACGTGAGAAGTGAAGAGTAAAGTGAGACATGGAATGTGGATTACATTAGATGGGTTAATACGCTTAGCAGGGAGGTGGAGAGAGAGAGGCAAGAGGCAGAGAGTGGTGCAGGGGTTGAGGAAGAGATGTTGCATGTACCTTATCAGAACATTAAAGAACATCAATTCACACTGGTGCAGAGTTGATGATGAATCCAGTTCACCTCCAATTCAATTTTAACAGAAATGTTTCATTCTTCATTACTGAAAAAAAAGAAAAGTAAAAAACATTTCATTACTATTTTCAAAATGGATTGAATTCCCCCAACAATGACTATGTGTTACCAATATATCCCTCTCAGTCCCACTGCAGCATATACTGTACCAGTGTGAAAGTAGGAAGGTACACAGTACCGGTAAAACAATACGTGCCGGTACTATGCACCATATGAATTATAAGGGGATGTAAATCTCCCAGTCTCTCTCCATATCCGCAACAGAGCGGGCTCCGGTCAGTGGCATGGATGCCCATATATGGGTATGCTCATATTTGGGCATCCCATGTCACTGACCGGAGCCGGCTCTGAGTATAGGGATATATGCGGAGACGCAGAGGTGCAAGGAAATGGGAGGAGGCACGGTGAGAAACAGGGAGAGACCACAGGAAGATAGAGGGCAACAACTTCCACAAGGTACTTGTATGGGTATAATTGTTTGTATTTTGTGCAGAGGGGGTAATTTCAGATAAAATACAATTCTCCACCCTCTACGAAACAATTCCACTTTGTTCAGTAAGCCAGAAAGTCTTGGTCCCATGTGGACTGAATTTAATGCAAATAAGGTCCTTAATACACAAGTAAAGAATAAAGTTACTTATTCTCTACTGTAAGAAGTGCCACATTGCCCACTATTTGGGTCCTGTGCCCAGATTGTGACCATGCATGGCAGAGGTGAGATTCCCCCAACTCCAATTTGCTACACTCTCCAAGAGAGATAATTGTGATCAGAGGTGGAACTAGGGGAGGGTGTGAGCAGGGTCACTGCCCAGGGAGTAACCTGACTGGGGGCACGGAAATCTCATTTAGTGCATATGTTGCGGCACTGCATTGATTGACCGGTCAATCTGCACTGCTGCCTGTCACAGTGACATCCTGATCGGGCACTGTGATCAGCTATAGCACTGACCCAGGTGAGATAGTTCAGCACTTTACAAGGAGGGAACAGATGTTGTGGGTGACAGATGCTGGGGGTAGGCCAAGACTGTTGGCCAGAGTAACGTGGAGACTTACTGCACTCTGCATGCCCATCCTCTCCCTGACATCAGGGGAAGGAAGTGGCCCTGGGGTGTGTGTAGGTATGCCAGATGTCAGTGTATGCATAAGTAAGTATGCCTGTGTAGTGGGAGGTGTAGGGGCGTTAAGCTGGAGGACTTAAAACAGGCACAAAAGCACATAGATACCTCTGATTATACCGCACCAAATGCTGATAATATCATGCTGTAGCTGCACTTTACAGAAGATGATGCAGATGTCATCATTGGTTGGTGGGTTCATTAAATCAATCCATCATATCATAACCACACTGTGCATATGATGTACTGAATCAGTAACACCAGGAAGACATCTCCATGTTAGGAGTAGAGTTGAAGTTAACAGAATATGTCCAGCACTGTGGTGTGTAGCCCATAAATAATAATTGTGCACATTACCAGAACAACATACTGTCAACTGCAAGATCATTTTGCTGCTTGTAGCGTATGCTCATCCTGTACAGTGTTGTAGTAGATCCGTCTCTTCAGTGTTCACTGCAACAAAAGTAAGACATTGCATTAATATTACAGACGTTTGGGGGCTGAAATCTCACTTCGCTGCGGACAATTTCCCTTTGCATAAGATTCTTGTGATTATGTCAATGATGATCAATAACTGCATCATAACACAGCCGCTCTATACAGAAGATGTACTTGCTCTCATTGGTCATTGAGGTAATACGTCACACAATGTACAGATATAGCAAGGATTATTTCTCCCACTTGTGCATTATGGCATTATGATGGGAAATGTTGTGAGATTCTGCATTATCAGCATCACTGAATCTTTTGGAAATTAAGTGATATTCTATGTTTTAATGCAATATTATGGGTGATCAGCCGGTAAAATAATAATAGCTTGCTGTATCTGTAGCCATGCTCTACCCATGATGTGCTGAACCAATGACTGCAGAGAGATTCAGAGTGCTAAACATGACTGGAACGCATCTCTGAATAATGGGCAGCAAAGCAGTGCAGAATAGGAGGTGAAAGTATTTAAAATGGAAGATCCTTAGCAGCTGTGTGGAGAGTAGACAGTACAGACTGACCAAGTAAATGGTAAAAGGAGTAACTTCAACATTACTTGGCTTTGTTCTCCACATTGAAGCTTTCCTCCTCTTTAAATCACTAATACTGATGCCATGTGTAACCTGTACTGAGAGTTATATAATCTACTGGCCTAGATGAAACCATATGATGCAAACAGGATCCATCCCACTCCAGATTCATAGAATTGAACCACCTCAACCTTTCATAACAATCACATAGAACTGCAGCTGTGCGCTACTGCACATGTTCTTGTTATGAATGGTAGTAGATGTGGTCCTTGGGTCTTTACTTCATACTGTAGCCACCCTCTACTCATGATGTATTGAATCAACGAAAACTTGCATGGTTCAGATCACAGGAAGGGGTAGAGTAGAGATGAAAATATTCAATGTGAAACCCGTAGCAGCCGGATTGTGTGGAGTCAATAAAACGACAAATACTAAATGGTAAATGAGAAATATACACATTGCTTATCTGTCTCTGTGTAGTAATTTTCCTTCTCTTCAACTGTCCTTCAAATTTTCTCTTTTGCAAGAAAAGGAACACATGGCTTCAATATTCACTTCTGTTCTGCAGTCATCCCTCCTGAAATAAAAGTTAAGCATTGCATTGTTATTATGATAATACATACAATAAACCTTGCTCCAAACCATTTGATGCAAAGCAAATCCACCTCCCACCCACAGCTGTGCTCCTTCTAGAGCATGCATGTCAAACTCCAGTCCTCGAGGGTCCCAAACAGGCCAGGTTTTCAGTAGGGATATCCTGAAAACCTGGCCTGTTTGCTGCCCTCGAGGACTGGAGTTTGACATCCTTGTTCTTGAGCTTCTACCACGCAAGTCATCCATGTGAGTGACACTGTACTGCAGTCCTGGTCTGCACACAATCTACTGAATCAATGACATCACACTGTAAAGGCAATCTACAAGATGTATTAGTTGTCCACACTTCCGAAATGTTACTTTTATGTCCAAATCACTTATTCCCATGACCTGATATTTGTATTTGTTATTTATAGGATTGTCACAAAGAGTTGATGAGGTCACCAAATGATAGTATGTAGAGAGAAAGAGAGATCTCAGAACAGAGCCCTGATGTATACCCACAGACAGATCAATAGAAGACGAAGACATGTTAGCAACAGAGATGGAGAATGTGTGACAGGAAAGTTATGATGAAAACCAGGATAGAACTGTGTTACGGATACCAAGAGAGAGTTTAGAATATGAAGGAGGAGAGTGATTGAGAGCATCAAACGCAGCAGATAGATCAAGTAGGATTAGTAGGGAAAAGTGACCTTGGGAATTTGCTTTAAGCACAGTCTGTAGAACGAGCTGTACGAAAGGCAGGTTGTAAAGGATCCAGGAGGGAATGTGATTTAAGAATGTTGACATTCTAGCAATTAGGAGACAAACAGCAGGAGGGATACAGGGCGGTAGTTAGTAAGGCACATAGGGTGTAGGTTGTTTCTGAGAAAAGGGTGACCACTACAGGCTTAAAGTAAGAGGGTAAAGAGCCAGAGAATAGGGAGGAATTGAAGATGTGGGTGAGAGTGGGGACTAAGAGATGCAGTAAGGTGTGAGGGGATACGATCTAGAGGGCATGTGGTAGAGGGAGAAGAGAAGATGATTAGCTTCCAGCTCTGTAAGAGAAGAAAAGGAGTCAAATGCAGAAGGAGAATTAGGTAGAAGGAGAGAAGGGGGAAGGGACAGAAGGAATCTCCTTGTGGGTGGCATCCACCTTGCCTCTGAAGTAGTCAAATGCTTGAGGAGAAGTGAAGGAAGGATGGCAAGTGTGAGGAGAAGGTTAGTGGAGGGAGTCAAATACAGGGAAAAAAAGACAGCGTAAATTAAATTTGAGTGTTGATGAATGTGAAAAAAAAGTAGTGTGGTTTGGCCCCAGAGAGCAGCTTTATACAGGACTGGAGACATTTTTACTGTAGAAAAATCAAATATCAATTGTGTGATTTCCTTCATAGGCATTAAGAACAGCGAGTGGAAGTGTGATGAACATGTTTGGGAATTTAGCCAAGGGTGTGGGCTAGAGGGACAAGTGTGTCAGAGCCTAGAGGGGGCATATAGATAGGAGGATAGCATTGTAAGAGTTAATAAGATTGTTAGTTTAAGCGGAAAGAGAGAGAGAGCAGAGAGGTTAGAGTAGATGTCAGAGGAGAGTTTAATTAAGCAGAGGCAAATCAGTGGGACAGGTAAGATGGGGTGAGGGGAATGACTGATTGTGAATGATGAGAGCAGAAGAGGTCATGTACAACTAGAGCCTTGTTAGTCAGAGAACGGACATTCCAGATGGCATAGGAGAAGGGAAGAGAAAAGTAAGGAAAGGAATGTGGATTACATTAGATAGGTTAACACTCTTAGCAGGGAGGCAGAGGCAGGGAGGCCCGATGTGTATATGAGCAGGTTCAAGATTATAAGAGATATCCCACACATCAGCAAACATAGAAGGAGACACAGAGATAGGTGTAGAGAGAGACAGAGATAGCTCTATGTAGAGAGAGAGGGACGTAGAGAGAATGAGACAGATAGGCGCAGAGAGAGGGGGCGCAGAGAGAGGAGGCGCCAAAAGAGGGGGCGCAGAGAGAGGGGGCACAGAGAATAGGATATTAAAGAGTGCTTTTCATTGAGCAGTGCAGAAATAGCTGCAATAGAGGTCTGTACAAATGGTGCAGTGTGTAGACACATGCAAAGGTAGGGGAAGGAAAGAGGAGAACATGTGGATAAAAGCAGGAGTGTGGAAGTTAGAGAAATTAGAAAAGTTTAACAGAGGAGTGAGGAAACAGCAAGCAGAAAGAACAAGAGAGAGGTTACATTGGGATGACGTTCTGTGGTAAAGAGAAAATGCTAGGAGAGAGCTTTCAAATATTAGAGGACATGAATTGAGGGAGCAAATGTATAAATCAAAACCTGAGGGGGAGGTATAGCACGAAAGCTTGCACAGCAGATTATAGTCTTAATGTTGCGTGTACCTGTCAGGGTATTCAAGAAGTTAAATTCTCACAAGTGCAGAGTTCATGATGAAATGCTGAATCTAGTCCCCCTCCAATTTAATTTTAATATAACTTTTCCATTCTTCATTACTGCAAAAAGCAAACAAAACAAAACCACATTGCATTACTATTTTCAAAATGGATTGAATGGCATATTCAACAGTGACTGTGTGATGCCAATATTCCCCACTCACTCGTAGTGAAGCACATATTGTACTAGTGTTGAAAGTAGGCCGGTAGAGTCAGGTACGCAGTACTGATAAAACAATAAGTGCCCGTCGTAAGTACCAGCTCCGCAACAGTGCGGGCATCACATTAGTGACGTGGATGAACATATATGGATAAGCCCATATTAAGGCATCACGTGACCAGAGCCGTCACTGACTGGGTATACGTAAAGACGCAGGGAGATGCAAGGAAAGGGAGGGAGAGAGACAGGGAGAAGATGTGAAACGGAGGAAGGCACGGATGGAGGGAGTTCTTCCGAGCTTCTGCGGGCCTCTCTCTTTCACTGGTGCATGCCGGGAGCTGGTCCCAACATCCACAAAGTGTGTGTGTATTATTGGTTGTATTTTATGGGGGTAGGAGGGTAGTGTGTATATTGTGTGTGTGGGAGTATTATATTGTGTGTAGAGGTGCAGAGGAGAGTACTAGATTGTGTATCTTGTGTAAGGGTGTTGTGTATATTGTGTTTGGAGCTATAATATTATTGGGGAGATTAGTATTGAGGAGGTATTATAGTGTGTATTGTGGGGAGTATTAGTGTGTGTATTGTTTGTGGGTGACAGATGCTGGGGGTATGCAGCAATCCCTGCACTGAGGTCCGAGGCGGCTCTGCATCGCTCGCACGCACTGTGGACGACCAAGCATGTGCCCATGATAATCATGGCCTTAGAGGGATGAGTGTGTCAGAGCCTAGAAGGGGCATATATATGATGGAGGAGGGAGGAGGAGGAGGAGATGATAGCATTGTAAAAGTTAACAAGATAGTTAGTTTAAGCAGAAAGTGAGGAGAGGTTAGAGATAAGGGTAGATGTCAGAGGAGAGAGTTCAATTAAGCTGAGGTATCGAGTAGGACAGGGGTGAGGGGAATGAGAGGTGGTGGATGATGAGAGCAGAAGAGGTCATGTACAAATAGACCTTGTTAGTCAGAGAGCAGTCATTCCAGAGGGCACGTGAGAAGTGAAGAGTAAAGTGAGACATGGAATGTGGATTACATTAGATGGGTTAATACGCTTAGCAGGGAGGTGGAGAGAGAGAGGCAAGAGGCAGAGAGTGGTGCAGGGGTTGAGGAAGAGATGTTGCATGTACCTTATCAGAACATTAAAGAACATCAATTCACACTGGTGCAGAGTTGATGATGAATCCAGTTCACCTCCAATTCAATTTTAACAGAAATGTTTCATTCTTCATTACTGAAAAAAAAGAAAAGTAAAAAACATTTCATTACTATTTTCAAAATGGATTGAATTCCCCCAACAATGACTATGTGTTACCAATATATCCCTCTCAGTCCCACTGCAGCATATACTGTACCAGTGTGAAAGTAGGAAGGTACACAGTACCGGTAAAACAATACGTGCCGGTACTATGCACCATATGAATTATAAGGGGATGTAAATCTCCCAGTCTCTCTCCATATCCGCAACAGAGCGGGCTCCGGTCAGTGGCATGGATGCCCATATATGGGTATGCTCATATTTGGGCATCCCATGTCACTGACCGGAGCCGGCTCTGAGTATAGGGATATATGCGGAGACGCAGAGGTGCAAGGAAATGGGAGGAGGCACGGTGAGAAACAGGGAGAGACCACAGGAAGATAGAGGGCAACAACTTCCACAAGGTACTTGTATGGGTATAATTGTTTGTATTTTGTGCAGAGGGGGTAATTTCAGATAAAATACAATTCTCCACCCTCTACGAAACAATTCCACTTTGTTCAGTAAGCCAGAAAGTCTTGGTCCCATGTGGACTGAATTTAATGCAAATAAGGTCCTTAATACACAAGTAAAGAATAAAGTTACTTATTCTCTACTGTAAGAAGTGCCACATTGCCCACTATTTGGGTCCTGTGCCCAGATTGTGACCATGCATGGCAGAGGTGAGATTCCCCCAACTCCAATTTGCTACACTCTCCAAGAGAGATAATTGTGATCAGAGGTGGAACTAGGGGAGGGTGTGAGCAGGGTCACTGCCCAGGGAGTAACCTGACTGGGGGCACGGAAATCTCATTTAGTGCATATGTTGCGGCACTGCATTGATTGACCGGTCAATCTGCACTGCTGCCTGTCACAGTGACATCCTGATCGGGCACTGTGATCAGCTATAGCACTGACCCAGGTGAGATAGTTCAGCACTTTACAAGGAGGGAACAGATGTTGTGGGTGACAGATGCTGGGGGTAGGCCAAGACTGTTGGCCAGAGTAACGTGGAGACTTACTGCACTCTGCATGCCCATCCTCTCCCTGACATCAGGGGAAGGAAGTGGCCCTGGGGTGTGTGTAGGTATGCCAGATGTCAGTGTATGCATAAGTAAGTATGCCTGTGTAGTGGGAGGTGTAGGGGCGTTAAGCTGGAGGACTTAAAACAGGCACAAAAGCACATAGATACCTCTGATTATACCGCACCAAATGCTGATAATATCATGCTGTAGCTGCACTTTACAGAAGATGATGCAGATGTCATCATTGGTTGGTGGGTTCATTAAATCAATCCATCATATCATAACCACACTGTGCATATGATGTACTGAATCAGTAACACCAGGAAGACATCTCCATGTTAGGAGTAGAGTTGAAGTTAACAGAATATGTCCAGCACTGTGGTGTGTAGCCCATAAATAATAATTGTGCACATTACCAGAACAACATACTGTCAACTGCAAGATCATTTTGCTGCTTGTAGCGTATGCTCATCCTGTACAGTGTTGTAGTAGATCCGTCTCTTCAGTGTTCACTGCAACAAAAGTAAGACATTGCATTAATATTACAGACGTTTGGGGGCTGAAATCTCACTTCGCTGCGGACAATTTCCCTTTGCATAAGATTCTTGTGATTATGTCAATGATGATCAATAACTGCATCATAACACAGCCGCTCTATACAGAAGATGTACTTGCTCTCATTGGTCATTGAGGTAATACGTCACACAATGTACAGATATAGCAAGGATTATTTCTCCCACTTGTGCATTATGGCATTATGATGGGAAATGTTGTGAGATTCTGCATTATCAGCATCACTGAATCTTTTGGAAATTAAGTGATATTCTATGTTTTAATGCAATATTATGGGTGATCAGCCGGTAAAATAATAATAGCTTGCTGTATCTGTAGCCATGCTCTACCCATGATGTGCTGAACCAATGACTGCAGAGAGATTCAGAGTGCTAAACATGACTGGAACGCATCTCTGAATAATGGGCAGCAAAGCAGTGCAGAATAGGAGGTGAAAGTATTTAAAATGGAAGATCCTTAGCAGCTGTGTGGAGAGTAGACAGTACAGACTGACCAAGTAAATGGTAAAAGGAGTAACTTCAACATTACTTGGCTTTGTTCTCCACATTGAAGCTTTCCTCCTCTTTAAATCACTAATACTGATGCCATGTGTAACCTGTACTGAGAGTTATATAATCTACTGGCCTAGATGAAACCATATGATGCAAACAGGATCCATCCCACTCCAGATTCATAGAATTGAACCACCTCAACCTTTCATAACAATCACATAGAACTGCAGCTGTGCGCTACTGCACATGTTCTTGTTATGAATGGTAGTAGATGTGGTCCTTGGGTCTTTACTTCATACTGTAGCCACCCTCTACTCATGATGTATTGAATCAACGAAAACTTGCATGGTTCAGATCACAGGAAGGGGTAGAGTAGAGATGAAAATATTCAATGTGAAACCCGTAGCAGCCGGATTGTGTGGAGTCAATAAAACGACAAATACTAAATGGTAAATGAGAAATATACACATTGCTTATCTGTCTCTGTGTAGTAATTTTCCTTCTCTTCAACTGTCCTTCAAATTTTCTCTTTTGCAAGAAAAGGAACACATGGCTTCAATATTCACTTCTGTTCTGCAGTCATCCCTCCTGAAATAAAAGTTAAGCATTGCATTGTTATTATGATAATACATACAATAAACCTTGCTCCAAACCATTTGATGCAAAGCAAATCCACCTCCCACCCACAGCTGTGCTCCTTCTAGAGCATGCATGTCAAACTCCAGTCCTCGAGGGTCCCAAACAGGCCAGGTTTTCAGTAGGGATATCCTGAAAACCTGGCCTGTTTGCTGCCCTCGAGGACTGGAGTTTGACATCCTTGTTCTTGAGCTTCTACCACGCAAGTCATCCATGTGAGTGACACTGTACTGCAGTCCTGGTCTGCACACAATCTACTGAATCAATGACATCACACTGTAAAGGCAATCTACAAGATGTATTAGTTGTCCACACTTCCGAAATGTTACTTTTATGTCCAAATCACTTATTCCCATGACCTGATATTTGTATTTGTTATTTATAGGATTGTCACAAAGAGTTGATGAGGTCACCAAATGATAGTATGTAGAG
Source organism: Ascaphus truei (assembly GCF_040206685.1). Classification (NCBI taxonomy): domain Eukaryota; kingdom Metazoa; phylum Chordata; class Amphibia; order Anura; family Ascaphidae; genus Ascaphus; species Ascaphus truei. Next base: position 107,432 of record NW_027457153.1, on the reverse strand, counting down.
AGAAAGAGAGATCTCAGAACAGAGCCCTGATGTATACCCACAGACAGATCAATAGAAGACGAAGACATGTTAGCAACAGAGATGGAGAATGTGTGACAGGAAAGTTATGATGAAAACCAGGATAGAACTGTGTTACGGATACCAAGAGAGAGTTTAGAATATGAAGGAGGAGAGTGATTGAGAGCATCAAACGCAGCAGATAGATCAAGTAGGATTAGTAGGGAAAAGTGACCTTGGGAATTTGCTTTAAGCACAGTCTGTAGAACGAGCTGTACGAAAGGCAGGTTGTAAAGGATCCAGGAGGGAATGTGATTTAAGAATGTTGACATTCTAGCAATTAGGAGACAAACAGCAGGAGGGATACAGGGCGGTAGTTAGTAAGGCACATAGGGTGTAGGTTGTTTCTGAGAAAAGGGTGACCACTACAGGCTTAAAGTAAGAGGGTAAAGAGCCAGAGAATAGGGAGGAATTGAAGATGTGGGTGAGAGTGGGGACTAAGAGATGCAGTAAGGTGTGAGGGGATACGATCTAGAGGGAATGTGGTAGAGGGAGAAGAGAAGATGATTAGCTTCCAGCTCTGTAAGAGAAGAAAAGGAGTCAAATGCAGAAGGAGAATTAGGTAGAAGGAGAGAAGGGGGAAGGGACAGAAGGAATCTCCTTGTGGGTGGCATCCACCTTGCCTCTGAAGTAGTCAAATGCTTGAGGAGAAGTGAAGGAAGGATGGCAAGTGTGAGGAGAAGGTTAGTGGAGGGAGTCAAATACAGGGAAAAAAAGACAGCGTAAATTAAATTTGAGTGTTGATGAATGTGAAAAAAAAGTAGTGTGGTTTGGCCCCAGAGAGCAGCTTTATACAGGACTGGAGACATTTTTACTGTAGAAAAATCAAATATCAATTGTGTGATTTCCTTCATAGGCATTAAGAACAGCGAGTGGAAGTGTGATGAACATGTTTGGGAATTTAGCCAAGGGTGTGGGCTAGAGGGACAAGTGTGTCAGAGCCTAGAGGGGGCATATAGATAGGAGGATAGCATTGTAAGAGTTAATAAGATTGTTAGTTTAAGCGGAAAGAGAGAGAGAGCAGAGAGGTTAGAGTAGATGTCAGAGGAGAGTTTAATTAAGCAGAGGCAAATCAGTGGGACAGGTAAGATGGGGTGAGGGGAATGACTGATTGTGAATGATGAGAGCAGAAGAGGTCATGTACAACTAGAGCCTTGTTAGTCAGAGAACGGACATTCCAGATGGCATAGGAGAAGGGAAGAGAAAAGTAAGGAAAGGAATGTGGATTACATTAGATAGGTTAACACTCTTAGCAGGGAGGCAGAGGCAGGGAGGCCCGATGTGTATATGAGCAGGTTCAAGATTATAAGAGATATCCCACACATCAGCAAACATAGAAGGAGACACAGAGATAGGTGTAGAGAGAGACAGAGATAGCTCTATGTAGAGAGAGAGGGACGTAGAGAGAATGAGACAGATAGGCGCAGAGAGAGGGGGCGCAGAGAGAGGAGGCGCCAAAAGAGGGGGCGCAGAGAGAGGGGGCACAGAGAATAGGATATTAAAGAGTGCTTTTCGTTGAGCAGTGCAGAAATAGCTGCAATAGAGGTCTGTACAAATGGTGCAGTGTGTAGACACATGCAAAGGTAGGGGAAGGAAAGAGGAGAACATGTGGATAAAAGCAGGAGTGTGGAAGTTAGAGAAATTAGAAAAGTTTAACAGAGGAGTGAGGAAACAGCAAGCAGAAAGAACAAGAGAGAGGTTACATTGGGATGACGTTCTGTGGTAAAGAGAAAATGCTAGGAGAGAGCTTTCAAATATTAGAGGACATGAATTGAGGGAGCAAATGTATAAATCAAAACCTGAGGGGGAGGTATAGCACGAAAGCTTGCACAGCAGATTATAGTCTTAATGTTGCGTGTACCTGTCAGGGTATTCAAGAAGTTAAATTCTCACAAGTGCAGAGTTCATGATGAAATGCTGAATCTAGTCCCCCTCCAATTTAATTTTAATATAACTTTTCCATTCTTCATTACTGCAAAAAGCAAACAAAACAAAACCACATTGCATTACTATTTTCAAAATGGATTGAATGGCATATTCAACAGTGACTGTGTGATGCCAATATTCCCCACTCACTCGTAGTGAAGCACATATTGTACTAGTGTTGAAAGTAGGCCGGTAGAGTCAGGTACGCAGTACTGATAAAACAATAAGTGCCCGTCGTAAGTACCAGCTCCGCAACAGTGCGGGCATCACATTAGTGACGTGGATGAACATATATGGATAAGCCCATATTAAGGCATCACGTGACCAGAGCCGTCACTGACTGGGTATACGTAAAGACGCAGGGAGATGCAAGGAAAGGGAGGGAGAGAGACAGGGAGAAGATGTGAAACGGAGGAAGGCACGGATGGAGGGAGTTCTTCCGAGCTTCTGCGGGCCTCTCTCTTTCACTGGTGCATGCCGGGAGCTGGTCCCAACATCCACAAAGTGTGTGTGTATTATTGGTTGTATTTTATGGGGGTAGGAGGGTAGTGTGTATATTGTGTGTGTGGGAGTATTATATTGTGTGTAGAGGTGCAGAGGAGAGTACTAGATTGTGTATCTTGTGTAAGGGTGTTGTGTATATTGTGTTTGGAGCTATAATATTATTGGGGAGATTAGTATTGAGGAGGTATTATAGTGTGTATTGTGGGGAGTATTAGTGTGTGTATTGTTTGTGGGTGACAGATGCTGGGGGTATGCAGCAATCCCTGCACTGAGGTCCGAGGCGGCTCTGCATCGCTCGCACACACTGTGGATGACCAAGCATGTGCCCATGATAATCATGGCCTTAGAGGGATGAGTGTGTCAGAGCCTAGAAGGGGCATATATATGATGGAGGAGGGAGGAGGAGGAGGGAGGAGGAGGAGATGATAGCATTGTAAAAGTTAACAAGATAGTTAGTTTAAGCAGAAAGTGAGGAGAGGTTAGAGATAAGGGTAGATGTCAGAGGAGAGAGTTCAATTAAGCTGAGGTATCGAGTAGGACAGGGGTGAGGGGAATGAGAGGTGGTGGATGATGAGAGCAGAAGAGGTCATGTACAAATAGATCTTGTTAGTCAGAGAGCAGTCATTCCAGAGGGCACGTGAGAAGTGAAGAGTAAAGTGAGACATGGAATGTGGATTACATTAGATGGGTTAATACGCTTAGCAGGGAGGTGGAGAGAGAGAGGCAAGAGGCAGAGAGTGGTGCAGGGGTTGAGGAAGAGATGTTGCATGTACCTTATCAGAACATTAAAGAACATCAATTCACACTGGTGCAGAGTTGATGATGAATCCAGTTCACCTCCAATTCAATTTTAACAGAAATGTTTCATTCTTCATTACTGAAAAAAAAGAAAAGTAAAAAACATTTCATTACTATTTTCAAAATGGATTGAATTCCCCCAACAATGACTATGTGTTACCAATATATCCCTCTCAGTCCCACTGCAGCATATACTGTACCAGTGTGAAAGTAGGAAGGTACACAGTACCGGTAAAACAATACGTGCCGGTACTATGAACCATAAGAATTATAAGGGGATGTAAATCTCCCAGTCTCTCTCCATATCCGCAACAGAGCGGGCTCCGGTCAGTGGCATGGATGCCCATATATGGGTATGCTCATATTTGGGCATCCCATGTCACTGACCGGAGCCGGCTCTGAGTATAGGGATATATGCGGAGACGCAGAGGTGCAAGGAAATGGGAGGAGGCACGGTGAGAAACAGGGAGAGACCACAGGAAGATAGAGGGCAACAACTTCCACAAGGTACTTGTATGGGTATAATTGTTTGTATTTTGTGCAGAGGGGGTAATTTCAGATAAAATACAATTCTCCACCCTCTACGAAACAATTCCACTTTGTTCAGTAAGCCAGAAAGTCTTGGTCCCATGTGGACTGAATTTAATGCAAATAAGGTCCTTAATACACAAGTAAAGAATAAAGTTACTTATTCTCTACTGTAAGAAGTGCCACATTGCCCACTATTTGGGTCCTGTGCCCAGATTGTGACCATGCATGGCAGAGGTGAGATTCCCCCAACTCCAATTTGCTACACTCTCCAAGAGAGATAATTGTGATCAGAGGTGGAACTAGGGGAGGGTGTGAGCAGGGTCACTGCCCAGGGAATAACCTGACTGGGGGCACGGAAATCTCATTTAGTGCATATGTTGCGGCACTGCATTGATTGACCGGTCAATCTGCACTGCTGCCTGTCACAGTGACATCCTGATCGGGCACTGTGATCAGCTATAGCACTGACCCAGGTGAGATAGTTCAGCACTTTACAAGGAGGGAACAGATGTTGTGGGTGACAGATGCTGGAGGTAGGCCAAGACTGTTGGCCAGAGTAACGTGGAGACTTACTGCACTCTGCATGCCCATCCTCTCCCTGACATCAGGGGAAGGAAGTGGCCCTGGGGTGTGTGTAGGTATGCCAGATGTCAGTGTATGCATAAGTAAGTATGCCTGTGTAGTGGGAGGTGTAGGGGCGTTAAGCTGGAGGACTTAAAACAGGCACAAAAGCACATAGATACCTCTGATTATACCGCACCAAATGCTGATAATATCATGCTGTAGCTGCACTTTACAGAAGATGATGCAGATGTCATCATTGGTTGGTGGGTTCATTAAATCAATCCATCATATCATAACCACACTGTGCATATGATGTACTGAATCAGTAACACCAGGAAGACATCTCCATGTTAGGAGTAGAGTTGAAGTTAACAGAATATGTCCAGCACTGTGGTGTGTAGCCCATAAATAATAATTGTGCACATTACCAGAACAACATACTGTCAACTGCAAGATCATTTTGCTGCTTGTAGCGTATGCTCATCCTGTACAGTGTTGTAGTAGATCCGTCTCTTCAGTGTTCACTGCAACAAAAGTAAGACATTGCATTAATATTACAGACGTTTGGGGGCTGAAATCTCACTTCGCTGCGGACAATTTCCCTTTGCATAAGATTCTTGTGATTATGTCAATGATGATCAATAACTGCATCATAACACAGCCGCTCTATACAGAAGATGTACTTGCTCTCATTGGTCATGGAGGTAATACGTCACACAATGTACAGATATAGCAAGGATTATTTCTCCCACTTGTGCATTATGGCATTATGATGGGAAATGTTGTGAGATTCTGCATTATCAGCATCACTGAATCTTTTGGAAATTAAGTGATATTCTATGTTTTAATGCAATATTATGGGTGATCAGCCGGTAAAATAATAGCTTGCTGTATCTGTAGCCATGCTCTACCCATGATGTGCTGAACCAATGACTGCAGAGAGATTCAGAGTGCTAAACATGACTGGAACGCATCTCTGAATAATGGGCAGCAAAGCAGTGCAGAATAGGAGGTGAAAGTATTTAAAATGGAAGATCCTTAGCAGCTGTGTGGAGAGTAGACAGTACAGACTGACCAAGTAAATGGTAAAAGGAGTAACTTCAACATTACTTGGCTTTGTTCTCCACATTGAAGCTTTCCTCCTCTTTAAATCACTAATACTGATGCCATGTGTAACCTGTACTGAGAGTTATATAATCTACTGGCCTAGATGAAACCATATGATGCAAACAGGATCCATCCCACTCCAGATTCATAGAATTGAACCACCTCAACCTTTCATAACAATCACATAGAACTGCAGCTGTGCGCTACTGCACATGTTCTTGTTATGAATGGTAGTAGATGTGGTCCTTGGGTCTTTACTTCATACTGTAGCCACCCTCTACTCATGATGTATTGAATCAACGAAAACTTGCATGGTTCAGATCACAGGAAGGGGTAGAGTAGAGATGAAAATATTCAATGTGAAACCCGTAGCAGCCGGATTGTGTGGAGTCAATAAAACGACAAATACTAAATGGTAAATGAGAAATATACACATTGCTTATCTGTCTCTGTGTAGTAATTTTCCTTCTCTTCAACTGTCCTTCAAATTTTCTCTTTTGCAAGAAAAGGAACACATGGCTTCAATATTCACTTCTGTTCTGCAGTCATCCCTCCTGAAATAAAAGTTAAGCATTGCATTGTTATTATGATAATACATACAATAAACCTTGCTCCAAACCATTTGATGCAAAGCAAATCCACCTCCCACCCACAGCTGTGCTCCTTCTAGAGCATGCATGTCAAACTCCAGTCCTCGAGGGTCCCAAACAGGCCAGGTTTTCAGTAGGGATATCCTGAAAACCTGGCCTGTTTGCTGCCCTCGAGGACTGGAGTTTGACATCCTTGTTCTTGAGCTTCTACCACGCAAGTCATCCATGTGAGTGACACTGTACTGCAGTCCTGGTCTGCACACACTCTATTGAATCAATGACATCACACTGTAAAGGCAATCTACAAGATGTATTAGTTGTCCACACTTCCGAAATGTTACTTTTATGTCCAAATCACTTATTCCCATGACCTGATATTTGTATTTGTTATTTATAGGATTGTCACAAAGAGTTGATGAGGTCACCAAATGATAGTATGTAGAGAGAAAGAGAGATCTCAGAACAGAGCCCTGATGTATACCCACAGACAGATCAATAGAAGACGAAGACATGTTAGCAACAGAGATGGAGAATGTGTGACAGGAAAGTTATGATGAAAACCAGGATAGAACTGTGTTACGGATACCAAGAGAGAGTTTAGAATATGAAGGAGGAGAGTGATTGAGAGCATCAAACGCAGCAGATAGATCAAGTAGGATTAGTAGGGAAAAGTGACCTTGGGAATTTGCTTTAAGCACAGTCTGTAGAACGAGCTGTACGAAAGGCAGGTTGTAAAGGATCCAGGAGGGCATGTGATTTAAGAATGTTGACATTCTAGCAATTAGGAGACAAACAGCAGGAGGGATACAGGGCGGTAGTTAGTAAGGCACATAGGGTGTAGGTTGTTTCTGAGAAAAGGGTGACCACTACAGGCTTAAAGTAAGAGGGTAAAGAGCCAGAGAATAGGGAGGAATTGAAGATGTGGGTGAGAGTGGGGACTAAGAGATGCAGTAAGGTGTGAGGGGATACGATCTAGAGGGCATGTGGTAGAGGGAGAAGAGAAGATGATTAGCTTCCAGCTCTGTAAGAGAAGAAAAGGAGTCAAATGCAGAAGGAGAATTAGGTAGAAGGAGAGAAGGGGGAAGGGACAGAAGGAATCTCCTTGTGGGTGGCATCCACCTTGCCTCTGAAGTAGTCAAATGCTTGAGGAGAAGTGAAGGAAGGATGGCAAGTGTGAGGAGAAGGTTAGTGGAGGGAGTCAAATACAGGGAAAAAAAGACAGCGTAAATTAAATTTGAGTGTTGATGAATGTGAAAAAAAAGTAGTGTGGTTTGGCCCCAGAGAGCAGCTTTATACAGGACTGGAGACATTTTTACTGTAGAAAAATCAAATATCAATTGTGTGATTTCCTTCATAGGCATTAAGAACAGCGAGTGGAAGTGTGATGAACATGTTTGGGAATTTAGCCAAGGGTGTGGGCTAGAGGGACAAGTGTGTCAGAGCCTAGAGGGGGCATATAGATAGGAGGATAGCATTGTAAGAGTTAATAAGATTGTTAGTTTAAGCGGAAAGAGAGAGAGAGCAGAGAGGTTAGAGTAGATGTCAGAGGAGAGTTTAATTAAGCAGAGGCAAATCAGTGGGACAGGTAAGATGGGGTGAGGGGAATGACTGATTGTGAATGATGAGAGCAGAAGAGGTCATGTACAACTAGAGCCTTGTTAGTCAGAGAACGGACATTCCAGATGGCATAGGAGAAGGGAAGAGAAAAGTAAGGAAAGGAATGTGGATTACATTAGATAGGTTAACACTCTTAGCAGGGAGGCAGAGGCAGGGAGGCCCGATGTGTATATGAGTAGGTTCAAGATTATAAGAGATATCCCACACATCAGCAAACATAGAAGGAGACACAGAGATAGGTGTAGAGAGAGACAGAGATAGCTCTATGTAGAGAGAGAGGGACGTAGAGAGAATGAGACAGATAGGCGCAGAGAGAGGGGGCGCAGAGAGAGGAGGCGCCAAAAGAGGGGGCGCAGAGAGAGGGGGCACAGAGAATAGGATATTAAAGAGTGCTTTTCGTTGAGCAGTGCAGAAATAGCTGCAATAGAGGTCTGTACAAATGGTGCAGTGTGTAGACACATGCAAAGGTAGGGGAAGGAAAGAGGAGAACATGTGGATAAAAGCAGGAGTGTGGAAGTTAGAGAAATTAGAAAAGTTTAACAGAGGAGTGAGGAAACAGCAAGCAGAAAGAACAAGAGAGAGGTTACATTGGGATGACGTTCTGTGGTAAAGAGAAAATGCTAGGAGAGAGCTTTCAAATATTAGAGGACATGAATTGAGGGAGCAAATGTATAAATCAAAACCTGAGGGGGAGGTATAGCACGAAAGCTTGCACAGCAGATTATAGTCTTAATGTTGCGTGTACCTGTCAGGGTATTCAAGAAGTTAAATTCTCACAAGTGCAGAGTTCATGATGAAATGCTGAATCTAGTCCCCCTCCAATTTAATTTTAATATAACTTTTCCATTCTTCATTACTGCAAAAAGCAAACAAAACAAAACCACATTGCATTACTATTTTCAAAATGGATTGAATGGCATATTCAACAGTGACTGTGTGATGCCAATATTCCCCACTCACTCGTAGTGAAGCACATATTGTACTAGTGTTGAAAGTAGGCCGGTAGAGTCAGGTACGCAGTACTGATAAAACAATAAGTGCCCGTCGTAAGTACCAGCTCCGCAACAGTGCGGGCATCACATTAGTGACGTGGATGAACATATATGGATAAGCCCATATTAAGGCATCACGTGACCAGAGCCGTCACTGACTGGGTATACGTAAAGACGCAGGGAGATGCAAGGAAAGGGAGGGAGAGAGACAGGGAGAAGATGTGAAACGGAGGAAGGCACGGATGGAGGGAGTTCTTCCGAGCTTCTGCGGGCCTCTCTCTTTCACTGGTGCATGCCGGGAGCTGGTCCCAACATCCACAAAGTGTGTGTGTATTATTGGTTGTATTTTATGGGGGTAGGAGGGTAGTGTGTATATTGTGTGTGTGGGAGTATTATATTGTGTGTAGAGGTGCAGAGGAGAGTACTAGATTGTGTATCTTGTGTAAGGGTGTTGTGTATATTGTGTTTGGAGCTATAATATTATTGGGGAGATTAGTATTGAGGAGGTATTATAGTGTGTATTGTGGGGAGTATTAGTGTGTGTATTGTTTGTGGGTGACAGATGCTGGGGGTATGCAGCAATCCCTGCACTGAGGTCCGAGGCGGCTCTGCATCGCTCGCACGCACTGTGGACGACCAAGCATGTGCCCATGATAATCATGGCCTTAGAGGGATGAGTGTGTCAGAGCCTAGAAGGGGCATATATATGATGGAGGAGGGAGGAGGAGGAGGAGATGATAGCATTGTAAAAGTTAACAAGATAGTTAGTTTAAGCAGAAAGTGAGGAGAGGTTAGAGATAAGGGTAGATGTCAGAGGAGAGAGTTCAATTAAGCTGAGGTATCGAGTAGGACAGGGGTGAGGGGAATGAGAGGTGGTGGATGATGAGAGCAGAAGAGGTCATGTACAAATAGACCTTGTTAGTCAGAGAGCAGTCATTCCAGAGGGCACGTGAGAAGTGAAGAGTAAAGTGAGACATGGAATGTGGATTACATTAGATGGGTTAATACGCTTAGCAGGGAGGTGGAGAGAGAGAGGCAAGAGGCAGAGAGTGGTGCAGGGGTTGAGGAAGAGATGTTGCATGTACCTTATCAGAACATTAAAGAACATCAATTCACACTGGTGCAGAGTTGATGATGAATCCAGTTCACCTCCAATTCAATTTTAACAGAAATGTTTCATTCTTCATTACTGAAAAAAAAGAAAAGTAAAAAACATTTCATTACTATTTTCAAAATGGATTGAATTCCCCCAACAATGACTATGTGTTACCAATATATCCCTCTCAGTCCCACTGCAGCATATACTGTACCAGTGTGAAAGTAGGAAGGTACACAGTACCGGTAAAACAATACGTGCCGGTACTATGCACCATATGAATTATAAGGGGATGTAAATCTCCCAGTCTCTCTCCATATCCGCAACAGAGCGGGCTCCGGTCAGTGGCATGGATGCCCATATATGGGTATGCTCATATTTGGGCATCCCATGTCACTGACCGGAGCCGGCTCTGAGTATAGGGATATATGCGGAGACGCAGAGGTGCAAGGAAATGGGAGGAGGCACGGTGAGAAACAGGGAGAGACCACAGGAAGATAGAGGGCAACAACTTCCACAAGGTACTTGTATGGGTATAATTGTTTGTATTTTGTGCAGAGGGGGTAATTTCAGATAAAATACAATTCTCCACCCTCTACGAAACAATTCCACTTTGTTCAGTAAGCCAGAAAGTCTTGGTCCCATGTGGACTGAATTTAATGCAAATAAGGTCCTTAATACACAAGTAAAGAATATAGTTACTTATTCTCTACTGTAAGAAGTGCCACATTGCCCACTATTTGGGTCCTGTGCCCAGATTGTGACCATGCATGGCAGAGGTGAGATTCCCCCAACTCCAATTTGCTACACTCTCCAAGAGAGATAATTGTGATCAGAGGTGGAACTAGGGGAGGGTGTGAGCAGGGTCACTGCCCAGGGAGTAACCTGACTGGGGGCACGGAAATCTCATTTAGTGCATATGTTGCGGCACTGCATTGATTGACCGGTCAATCTGCACTGCTGCCTGTCACAGTGACATCCTGATCGGGCACTGTGATCAGCTATAGCACTGACCCAGGTGAGATAGTTCAGCACTTTACAAGGAGGGAACAGATGTTGTGGGTGACAGATGCTGGAGGTAGGCCAAGACTGTTGGCCAGAGTAACGTGGAGACTTACTGCACTCTGCATGCCCATCCTCTCCCTGACATCAGGGGAAGGAAGTGGCCCTGGGGTGTGTGTAGGTATGCCAGATGTCAGTGTATGCATAAGTAAGTATGCCTGTGTAGTGGGAGGTGTAGGGGCGTTAAGCTGGAGGACTTAAAACAGGCACAAAAGCACATAGATACCTCTGATTATACCGCACCAAATGCTGATAATATCATGCTGTAGCTGCACTTTACAGAAGATGATGCAGATGTCATCATTGGTTGGTGGGTTCATTAAATCAATCCATCATATCATAACCACACTGTGCATATGATGTACTGAATCAGTAACACCAGGAAGACATCTCCATGTTAGGAGTAGAGTTGAAGTTAACAGAATATGTCCAGCACTGTGGTGTGTAGCCCATAAATAATAATTGTGCACATTACCAGAACAACATACTGTCAACTGCAAGATCATTTTGCTGCTTGTAGCGTATGCTCATCCTGTACAGTGTTGTAGTAGATCCGTCTCTTCAGTGTTCACTGCAACAAAAGTAAGACATTGCATTAATATTACAGACGTTTGGGGGCTGAAATCTCACTTCGCTGCGGACAATTCCCTTTGCATAAGATTCTTGTGATTATGTCAATGATTATCAATAACTGCATCATAACACAGCCGCTCTATACAGAAGATGTACTTGCTCTCATTGGTCATTGAGGTAATACGTCACACAATGTACAGATATAGCAAGGATTATTTCTCCCACTTGTGCATTATGGCATTATGATGGGAAATGTTGTGAGATTCTGCATTATCAGCATCACTGAATCTTTTGGAAATTAAGTGATATTCTATGTTTTAATGCAATATTATGGGTGATCAGCCGGTAAAATAATAATAGCTTGCTGTATCTGTAGCCATGCTCTACCCATGATGTGCTGAACCAATGACTGCAGAGAGATTCAGAGTGCTAAACATGACTGGAACGCATCTCTGAATAATGGGCAGCAAAGCAGTGCAGAATAGGAGGTGAAAGTATTTAAAATGGAAGATCCTTAGCAGCTGTGTGGAGAGTAGACAGTACAGACTGACCAAGTAAATGGTAAAAGGAGTAACTTCAACATTACTTGGCTTTGTTCTCCACATTGAAGCTTTCCTCCTCTTTAAATCACTAATACTGATGCCATGTGTAACCTGTACTGAGAGTTATATAATCTACTGGCCTAGATGAAACCATATGATGCAAACAGGATCCATCCCACTCCAGATTCATAGAATTGAACCACCTCAACCTTTCATAACAATCACATAGAACTGCAGCTGTGCGCTACTGCACATGTTCTTGTTATGAATGGTAGTAGATGTGGTCCTTGGGTCTTTACTTCATACTGTAGCCACCCTCTACTCATGATGTATTGAATCAACGAAAACTTGCATGGTTCAGATCACAGGAAGGGGTAGAGTAGAGATGAAAATATTCAATGTGAAACCCGTAGCAGCCGGATTGTGTGGAGTCAATAAAACGACAAATACTAAATGGTAAATGAGAAATATACACATTGCTTATCTGTCTCTGTGTAGTAATTTTCCTTCTCTTCAACTGTCCTTCAAATTTTCTCTTTTGCAAGAAAAGGAACACATGGCTTCAATATTCACTTCTGTTCTGCAGTCATCCCTCCTGAAATAAAAGTTAAGCATTGCATTGTTATTATGATAATACATACAATAAACCTTGCTCCAAACCATTTGATGCAAAGCAAATCCACCTCCCACCCACAGCTGTGCTCCTTCTAGAGCATGCATGTCAAACTCCAGTCCTCGAGGGTCCCAAACAGGCCAGGTTTTCAGTAGGGATATCCTGAAAACCTGGCCTGTTTGCTGCCCTCGAGGACTGGAGTTTGACATCCTTGTTCTTGAGCTTCTACCACGCAAGTCATCCATGTGAGTGACACTGTACTGCAGTCCTGGTCTGCACACAATCTACTGAATCAATGACATCACACTGTAAAGGCAATCTACAAGATGTATTAGTTGTCCACACTTCCGAAATGTTACTTTTATGTCCAAATCACTTATTCCCATGACCTGATATTTGTATTTGTTATTTATAGGATTGTCACAAAGAGTTGATGAGGTCACCAAATGATAGTATGTAGAGAGAAAGAGAGATCTCAGAACAGAGCCCTGATGTATACCCACAGACAGATCAATAGAAGACGAAGACATGTTAGCAACAGAGATGGAGAATGTGTGACAGGAAAGTTATGATGAAAACCAGGATAGAACTGTGTTACGGATACCAAGAGAGAGTTTAGAATATGAAGGAGGAGAGTGATTGAGAGCATCAAACGCAGCAGATAGATCAAGTAGGATTAGTAGGGAAAAGTGACCTTGGGAATTTGCTTTAAGCACAGTCTGTAGAACGAGCTGTACGAAAGGCAGGTTGTAAAGGATCCAGGAGGGCATGTGATTTAAGAATGTTGACATTCTAGCAATTAGGAGACAAACAGCAGGAGGGATATAGGGCGGTAGTTAGTAAGGCACATAGGGTGTAGGTTGTTTCTGAGAAAAGGGTGACCACTACAGGCTTAAAGTAAGAGGGTAAAGAGCCAGAGAATAGGGAGGACTTGAAGATGTGGGTGAGAGTGGGGACTAAGAGATGCAGTAAGGTGTGAGGGGATACGATCTAGAGGGCATGTGGTAGAGGGAGAAGAGAAGATGATTAGCTTCCAGCTCTGTAAGAGAAGAAAAGGAGTCAAATGCAGAAGGAGAATTAGGTAGAAGGAGAGAAGGGGGAAGGGACAGAAGGAATCTCCTTGTGGGTGGCATCCACCTTGCCTCTGAAGTAGTCAAATGCTTGAGGAGAAGTGAAGGAAGGATGGCAAGTGTGAGAAGAAGGTTAGTGGAGGGAGTCAAATACAGGGGAAAAAAGACAGCGTAAATTAAATTTGTGTGTTGATGAATGTGGAAAAAAAAGTAGTGTGGTTTGGCCCAAGAGAGCAGCTTTATACAGGACTGGAGACATTTTTACTGTAGAAAAATCAAACATCAAGTGTGAGATTTCCTTCATAGGCATTAAGAACAGCGAGTGGAAGTGTGATGAACATGTTTGGGAATTTAGCCAAGGGTGTGGGTTAGAGGGACGAGTGTGTCAGAGCTTGAAGGGGCATATAGAGGATAGCATTGTAAGAGTTAATAAGATTGTCAGTTTAAGCAGAAAGAGAGAGAGAGAGAGCAGAGAGGTTAGAGTAGATGTCAGAGGAGAGTTTAATTAAGCAGAGGAAAATCAGTGGGACAGGTAAGATGGGGTGAGGGGAATGACTGATTGTGAATGATGAGAGCAGAAGAGGTCATGTACAACTAGAGCCTTGTTAGTCAGAGAACGGACATTCCAGAGGGCATAGGAGAAGGGAAGAGAAAAGTAAGGAAAGGAATGTGGATTACATTAGATAGGTTAACACTCTTAGCAGGGAGGCAGAGGCAGGGAGACCCGATGTGTATATGAGCAGGTTCAAGATTATAAGAGATATCCCACACATCAGCAAACATAGAAGGAGACACAGAGATAGGTGTAGAGAGAGCCAGAGATAGCTCTATGTAGAGAGAGAGGGACGTAGAGAGAATGAGACAGATAGGCGCAGAGAAAGGGGGCGCAGAGAGAGGGGGCGCAGAAAGAGGGGGCGCCGAAAGAGAGGGGGCGCAGAGAGAGAGGGGGCGCAGAGAGAGAGGGGGCGCAGAGAGAGAGGGGGCGCAGAGAGAGAGGGGGCGCAGAGAGAGAGGGGGCGCAGAGAGAGAGGGGTGCAGAGAGAGAGGGGGCGCAGAGAATAGGATGTACATGAGTGCTTTTCATTGAGCAGTGCAGAAATAGCTGCAATAGAGGTCTGTACAAATGGTGCAGTGTGTAGACACATGCAAAGGTAGGGGAAGGAAAGAGGAGAACATGTGGATAAAAGCAGGAGTGTGGAAGTTAGAGAAATTAGAAAAGTTTAACAGAGGAGTGAGGAAACAGCAAGCAGAAAGAACAAGAGAGAGGTTACATTGGGATGACGTTCTGTGGTAAAGAGAAAATGCTAGGAGAGAGCTTTCAAATATTAGAGGACATGAATTGAGGGAGCAAATGTATAAATCAAAACCTGAGGGGGAGGTATAGCACGAAAGCTTGCACAGCAGATTATAGTCTTAATGTTGCGTGTACCTGTCAGGGTATTCAAGAAGTTAAATTCTCACAAGTGCAGAGTTCATGATGAAATGCTGAATCTAGTTCCCCTCCAATTTAATTTTAATATAACTTTTCCATTCTTCATTACTGCAAAAAGCAAACAAAACAAAACCACATTGCATTACTATTTTCAAAATGGATTGAATGGCATATTCTACAGTGATTGTGTGATGCCAATATTCCCCACTCACTCGTAGTGAAGCACATATTGTACTAGTGTTGAAAGAAGGCCGGTAGAGTCAGGTATGCAGTACTGATAAAACAATAAGTGCCCGTCGTAAGTACCAGCTCCGCAACAGTGCGGGCATCACATTAGTGACGTGGATGAACATATATGGATAAGCCCATATTAAGGCATCACGTGACCAGAGCCGTCACTGACTGGGTATACGTAAAGACGCAGGGAGATGCAAGGAAAGGGAGGGAGAGAGACAGGGAGAAGATGTGAAACGGAGGAAGGCACGGATGGAGAGAGGGAGTTCTTCCGAGCTTCTGCGGGCCTCTCTCTTTCACTGGTGCATGCTGGGAGCTGGTCCCAACATCCACAAAGTATGTGTGTATTATTGGTTGTATTTTATGGGGGTAGGAGGGTAGTGTGTATATTGTGTGTGTGGGAGTATTATATTGTGTGTAGAGGTGCAGAGGAGAGTACTAGATTGTGTATCTTGTGTAAGGGTGTTGTGTATATTGTGTTTGGAGCTATAATATTATTGGGGAGATTAGTATTGAGGAGGTATTATAGTGTGTATTGTGGGGAGTATTAGTGTGTGTATTGTTTGTGGGTGACAGATGCTGGGGGTATGCAGCAATCCCTGCACTGAGGTCCGAGGCGGCTCTGCATCGCTCGCACACACTGTGGACGACCAAGCATGTGCCCATGATAATCATGGCCTTAGAGGGATGAGTGTGTCAGAGCCTAGAAGGGGCATATATATGATGGAGGAGGGAGGAGATGATAGCATTGTAAAAGTTAACAAGATAGTTAGTTTAAGCAGAAAGTGAGGAGAGGTTAGAGATAAGGGTAGATGTCAGAGGAGAGAGTTCAATTAAGCTGAGGTATCGAGTAGGACAGGGGTGAGGGGAATGAGAGGTGGTGGATGATGAGAGCAGAAGAGGTCATGTACAAATAGACCTTGTTAGTCAGAGAGCAGACATTCCAGAGGGCACGTGAGAAGTGAAGAGTAAAGTGAGACATGGAATGTGGATTACATTAGATGGGTTAATACGCTTAGCAGGGAGGTGGAGAGAGAGAGGCAAGAGGCAGAGAGTGGTGTAGGGGTTGAGGAAGAGATGTTGCATGTACCTTATCAGAACATTAAAGAACATCAATTCACACTGGTGCAGAGTTGATGATGATTCCAGTTCACCTCCAATTCAATTTTAACAGAACTTTTTCATTCTTCATTACTGCAAAAAAAAAAGTATAAAACATTGCATTACTATTTTCAAAATGGATTGAATTCCCCCAACAATAACTATGTGTTACCAATATATCCCTCTCAGTCCCACTGCAGCACATACTGTACCAGTGTGAAAGTAGGAAGGTACACAGTAACGGTAAAACAATACGTGCCGGTACTATGCACCATATGAATTATAAGGGGATGTAAATCTCCCAGTCTCTCTCCATATCCGCAACAGAGTGGGCTCCGGTCAGTGGCATGGATGCCCATGTATGGATATGCTCATATTTGGGCATCCCATGTCACTGACCGGAGCCGGCTCTGAGTATAGGGATATATGCGGAGACGCAGAGGTGCAAGGAAATGGGAGGAGGCACGGTGAGAAACAGGGAGAGACCACAGGAAGATAGAGGGCAACAACTTCCACAAGGTACATGTATGTGTATAATTGTTTGTATTTTGTGCAGAGGGGGTAATTTCAGATAAAATACAATTCTCCACCCTCTACGAAACAATTCCACTTTGTTCAGTAAGCCAGAAAGTCTTGGTCCCATGGGGACTGAATTTTAATGCAAATAAGGTCCTTAATACACAAGTAAAGAATATAGTTACTTATTCTCTACTGTAAGAAGTGCCACATTGCCCACTATTTGGGTCCTGTGCCCAGATTGTGACCATGCATGGCAGAGGTGAGATTCCACCAACACCAATTTGCTACACTCTCCAAGAGAGATAATTGTGGTCAGAGGTGGAACTAGGGGAGGGGGTGAGCAGGGTCACTGCCCAGGGAGTAACCTGACAGGGGGCACGGAAATCTCATTTAGTGCATATGGTGCGGCACTGCATTGATTGACCGGTCAATCTGCACTGCTGCCTGTCACAGTGACATCATGATCGGGCACTGTGATCAGCTATAGCACTGACCCAGGTGAGATAGTTCAGCACTTTACAAGGAGGGAACAGATGTTGTGGGTGACAGATGCTGGGGGTAGGCCAAGACTGTTGGCCAGAGTAACGTGGAGACTTACTGCACTCTGCATGCCCATCCTCTCCCTGACATCAGGGGAAGGAAGTGGCCCTGGGGTGTGTGTAGGTATGCCAGATGTCAGTGTATGCATAAGTAAGTATGTCTGTGTAGTGGGAGGTGTAGGGGCGTTAAGCTGGAGGACTTAAAACAGGCACACATCTCACTTCGCTGCGGACAATTTCCCTTTGCATAAGATTCTTGTGATTATGTCAATGATGATCAATAACTGCATCATAACACAGCCGCTCTATACAGAAGATGTACTTGCTATCAATGGTCATGGAGGTAATACGTCACACAATGTACAGATATAGCAAGGATTATTTCTTCCTCTGGTGCATTATGGCATTATGATGGGAAATGTTGTGAGATTCTGCATTATCAGCATCACTGAATCTTTTGGAAATTAAGTGATATTCTATGTTTTAATGCAATATTATGGATGATCAGCCGGTAAAATAATAAAAGCTTTCTGTATCTGTAGCCATGCTCTACCCATGATGTGCTGAATCAATGACTGCAGAGAGATTCAGAGTGGTAAACATGACTGGAACGCATGTCTAAATAATGGGCAGCAAAGCAGTGCAGAATAGGAGGTGAAAGTATTTAAAATGGAAGACCCTTAGCAGCTGTGTGGGGAGTAGACAGTACAGACTGACCAAGTAAATGGTAAAAGGAGTAACTTCAACATTACTTGGCTTTGTTCTCCACATTGAAGCTTTCCTCCTCTTTACATCACTAATACTGATGCCATGTGTAACCTGTACTGAGAGTTATATAATCTACTGGCCTAGATGAAACCATGTGATGCAAACATGGTCCATCCCACACCAGATTCATAGAATTGAACCACCTCAACCTTTCATAACAATCACATAGAACTGCAGCTGTGCGCTACTGCACATGTTCTTGTTATGAATGGTAGTAGATGTGGTCCTTGGGTCTTTACTTCATACTGTAGCCACACTCTACTCATGATGTATTGAATCAATGAAAACTTGCATGGTTCAGATCACAGGAAGGGGTAGAGTAGAGATGAAAATGTTCAATGTGAAACCCGTAGCAGCCGGATTGTGTGGAGTCAATAAAACGACAAATACTAAATGGTAAATGAGAAATATACACATTGCTTATCTGTCTCTGTGTAGTAATTTTCATTCTGTTCAACTGTCCTTCAAATTTTCTCTTTTGCAAGAAAAGGAACACATGGCTTCAATATTCACTTCTGTTCTGCAGTCATCCCTCCTGAAATAAAAGTTAAGCATTGCATTGTTATTATGATAATACATACAATAAACCTTGCTCCAAACCATTTGATGCAAAGCAAATCCACCTCCCACCCACAGCTGTGCTCCGTCTAGAGCATGCATGTCAAACTCCAGTCCTCGAGGGTCCCAAACAGGCCAGGTTTTCAGTAGGGATATCCTGGAAACCTGGCCTGTTTGCTGCCCTCGAGGACTGGAGTTTGACATCCTTGTTCTTGAGCTTCTACCACGCAAGTCATCCATGTGAGTGACACTGTACTGCAGTCCTGGTCTGCACACAATCTACTGAATCAATGACATCACACTGTAAAGGCAATCTACAAGATGTATTAGTTGTCCACACTTCCGAAATGTTACTTTTATGTCCAAATCACTTATTCCCATGACCTGATATTTGTATTTGTTATTTATAGGATTTTCACATGTATTACTACTGTGAAACGCTATATACATTAATAGTGCTATATAAATAAATACATACACATTTATATATAATAATAATAACAGCATGTTCTTTTAAAGCGCTGCTAGTTTTACGTAGCGCTATACAGAGACATTTTGCAGACACAAGTCCCTGCCCCATAGAGCTTACAATCTATGACATTGGTGCCTGAGGCACAGAGGATATGAAGTGACTTGCCCAAGGTCACACACACACATAAATATATACACACACACACACACACACACACACACACACACATATATATATGAAAACTAACACAGAAAAAAAGAATCCCCTGAATAGCACTCTAACATACACAAATTGTATCAATAAAGGTTTATTAATCACATACACATAAATGGTTAAAATGAGGAGCAGTGGTGACCTACAAAGCTGTTATAAACTGAACCTTAAGGTGTGGGGAAAAATGCTACACTGCAGTAATAAGTCAAAGTGTGTAAATAAAGTGTAGAGGCAAGAAATATATGGAAATGAGAACACTCAGACCGGCCGGTCAAGTACTACCTAAGTTGAAGCCCCCTGTGTGAAGTGCTTGTATGAAACTAGTGTATAACTAACAAGCAAATGCTTGTCCGGGGGCTTAACATATAGACAGTTGATAGATGTATTTGAAGTTGCATATTCTGTGCCGTGGATTAATCAGTATACTGAAAGCAACTGAAGATGGTACAGTAGCTGTGATAGGTTGGCCTCATAGCTCCTCCTTCAATGGAGGACTCGGCTCACGGAGCACTTAAATCCCTAAATGCCCACAGAAAAAAATAAGCATGCAGTACTTAAAGTGAAAGTAAAATGAGAAATGAAATAAAATAAACACACACATTGAAAAATCACTCACCCGACTGAGAGCGCCTTCTACAGAGCGCTGTACCACTGCTCAGCTAGCAGCTAAAACTGTCTCATTTTCCCACCATTGAAGTTTACACATGTCCACGCCCCACTCTAACAAGACGCTGTGTACGGAAGCTCGCAGGAGACAAACTAGTGAGAGAAGGTGTAGCTGCTAGCCACACTCCACGAGGTGCATTGTGGGAAATGTAGTTCTTTGCCTGCTAGCTTCTCTGACTGGTTACTGATCAGGTGATGTCACTAGGGGCGGGATTAGTGTGTTGCAATGTAACGGCCCGGCTGTATGATTGTCACAGAAGGGGGGAGCCTGAGAATGTCACGGATTTAATTACACATGTAATGATGTAATAACACAGCCATGAACTAAGACAGTATACATATGGTCATGTGATATTTATAATGCATTTATTAACATTATTGTGTGGATTTGGGCTGAATTAAACTTGTATGGGATTGTCACTTTAATATCACAGTACCACTACTGTTTTAACACTTATAATGACCTCCTGATTACAGATTATTAGGGACAGACTTAAAAAGGCCTGTGTAAATATTTATTATAGAGTGGCCTCTTTACTTTATAATATCAGGGAGTATCAGACAGGCCTGTGTTTATTTTTAATATACATTAGGGTGACCTGACTCCAGATTATTGGCCTTTCCCTCTGACAAATGCATATTTTCCTATACTGTGTTAATTTTGTTAGAACAAAATAAATATTCATGCGCTAAATGACAGTACCAGTGTGAGTCCCAATAAGAAGTAGTGAGGTAAAAAACCATGGTACCAGCAACATATGTAACTGATGGGGAGGGTGCTAAAATATATGGAGTGTGGCGTCCTGATTGCTAAATGAGGTGTATTATATCATAAGTGCATATAACAATATCCCTCATAGCAATCTATTAAGAACCAACAAGAACTAGGTAGCACAATAATCAGTGCTGCAGTTATAGCCTAATAATAAGTATATATATATATATATATATATATATATATATATATATATATATATATATATACAGTGTTCGACAAACCTATACATTTGCTCGCCCCGGGCGAGTGGATTTAACCCCCGGGCGAGTAAATATTGGCCCAAGCAGCACACGTTTGGTACTAGGTGGCGAGTAGATTTTTTTGTGTGGCGAGTAGATTTTTTGGTGATTTGTCAACCACTGTATATATATATATATATATATATATATATATATATATACTGCTGCGGCCAAGTTTATTCGAGCATTTGCCCGTTCTTGGCCGCAGCAGTAGCCTGGCGCGCGCCCGAGAGTGACGGGCGCGCGCCGAAGCAGCGGAAGAGCGCCCTCCGATCGGGGCGCTCTCCCTACCGCTGCCGGGTCCGCCGGGTCCCCCGGAACCCCCTGCCGCTGTCCCGCGATCGCGGGACACCAGGGCTCCCTCGGGGAGCCCCTGGACGCGCGTGCAGGGGGCGCACGCTCCCGAAGACACGTGACCGCGCGTCTATGATGCGCGGCACGCCGAGGGGCGGCCACTAGCAAGCCGGGAAATCTCCCGGCTTGCGGTACCGGCCACACTCGAATAAAGTGTGTCGGTACTATATATATATATATATATATATATATATATATATATATATATATATATATATATGTAACCCATATTCCCCCACCCAATCGCAGATAGGGTGCATGTGAGGGGAGCTATATGTATTACCCAGTGTGGTGCTTTACCTGTGAGGCTCACAGGAGGCCTGAGCCTCCGCCAATAAGAGCCTGGGGTGTATCCTCCTGAACAATACTATATGGTGCAGCGCCTCCACCTGTGATGGCTCCAAGCAGAGCGGGAGTTGAATAATATATAATTGTATATTATAACAATAATATAATATCACGCACACAGCATATAAAAGAACAGTGACTTTTCTAACAGTAACATAACTATGCATGTCATACATTAAGTGTCTCTCTTCTAGGAGACACAGTAACTCACGTGTCTCGCAGGATGCAACC
Source organism: Ascaphus truei (assembly GCF_040206685.1). NCBI lineage: Eukaryota > Metazoa > Chordata > Amphibia > Anura > Ascaphidae > Ascaphus > Ascaphus truei. The sequence goes on along the minus strand of NW_027457153.1, from coordinate 85,338 downwards.
CCTCACCGTGTACCCACACCATGTCCAACTCCCCACACCACAACCCCACCCCCAAAGTAAGGTATGTGTGTGTGTGACTGCACAGCCACTATGTACTGATTTATAGTTGGTGCACTTATGGATGTTACCTGCCGAGCGCTCCAGCGCTAGGACCTGCAAACAGACTTCGCAAAGGATCCGACGGTGAAGATATGTCAGGGTTACCTTCCAGGGCGATCCCACCCGGTTGGTTGCTGCTATGCTTGAAGAGGTCTGATCCTAAACCTCTGTAATGGTGCTGCGACAGTCTCTGCTTCCTTCACTTCTCTCTCTCTCTAAAGTGACAGGTTCCTGTACTAGGGCCTGTCCCTGTGACCACCCACCCTCACTAGTGGGAAGTCAGGGCCTCAACTCTAGCCTGGGGATTTCTGGCCTAGGGCAGAATCTCGCAGCTCTCTGCCCACCTTCTTTCCCCCTTTGTCCCCTAAGTCTCACTCACTCACGTGTTTCCCAGTCTGCTTCCTGACTGCACAAAACAATGTATCAAATTCCCTGCTGCAGAGAATCTGCAAGTCTCAGTGGCTGGTTGGTTGCAGGTGACAGGGAACATAGGGCATTCACCAGAGGCTGCTGGGGGATGTAGTCCACTCAGAACCTCTTTCCTATGGGGACTGTGTGCGCGGTCTCTACTGCACCTGTGCAAAGCTGTAGTGGCCACCGCTACACATAACTGCACCTGCGCAACCTACCAGATCTCCTGTACACTTGTAATGGCCACCACTACCCTTGCCAACCTCTGCGTATTGCGCGAACCTCGCACCAAACACAACATGGCCGCTGTGGCTATCTGCGCATGCTCGAGCATCAGGGCCCCCGACGGCGCCGGCACAGATAGCGGCGCCAACTGGGAAAAGTCGCCATCCCCTTCCCCCACTGCCACAGGGGTAAGGCAAGGGGCAAAGGAACATCAGGGAAGCCGGGAGTGGCCCCCTTACATATATATATATATATTGTGGTTGACAAATCACCCAAAAATCTACTCGCTGAACAAAAAAATCTACTCATCACCTAGCCCCGCCCCAGGCCCGCTTTAAAAAAAATTGAATAAATTCCTAGTAAGAACAACATTCGTTTTTGACATGTTTATTTATTGTATTACATTATACTACAATTAGTCCTTGTTAAGAGTGTGTGTGTGACACAGAGAGAGTGTGCGTGTGTGTGTGACACAGAGAGTGTGTGAGACACAGAGAGTGTGTGAGACACAGAGAGTGTGTGAGACACAGAGAGTGTGTGAGATAGGGTGAGGCAGAGGGTGACAGGGTGAGGCAGAGGGTGACAGGGTGAGACAGAGAATGACAGGGTGATACCGAGAGATACAGAGGTTGACAGGGAGAAAATGGGTGACAGGGTGTGACACAGGGTGACAGGGTGAGACAGAGGGTGACAGGGTGAGACAGAGGGTGACAGGGGGAAACAGAGGGTGACAGAAAGTGAGACAGAGGGTGACAGAAAGTGAGACAGAGGGCGACAGAAAGTGAGACAGAGGGAAACAGGGTGGGTGACACACACACACACACACACACACACACACACACACACACACACACACACACACTCTCCCTCTTACACACACACTCTCTCTCTCCCTCTCACACACACACACACACAGACAGACATCAAACCCCTCCCCTCTGCGAGAGCGAGGGTCCGCCCTCACAAATTCCTCTATGCCTCTTATCAGCGGTGCAGACAGGAGATGAAATACAGCAGTGACCGCACGACCCTTCTTTTGGCGATGTTACATATATATACTGATAATAGTAAAAAGCAGAACAAATAATATAAAAAGGCAATTGCTTGCTTGGGAAGTAGCTTCTGCTGGGCCCAATTTCAGGAATCCCTTGTCAGTAGGGCCGCCAGCAGAAATCTTGGGGCCCAGGACAAATGCAAGGATCAGGCCCCCCTCCCTACCCCATAGCACACCTACCATGACATTTTTTTTAGGGCACAACTTTTACTCAAATGGTAGTGTTGCAAGGCCTATTTCACACCTCGCAAACCCCCCCATTTTACACTTTTTTATATTTTTATATATATATAAAAAGAGAGAGAGAGAGAGACAATCAAGTGGTTTCTTCTTCTCTTAGCCAAAGACGTACTACTCTATGTTCCTTTTCTCATTCTCCTATTTTTGTACCTTGGTATAATTGTATATACATACTTCACAGCATATGTTCCACCAAAGTAACTACGTCAGCGATGACAGCGACCAACAGTGGCACTACTGTGTTTAGGGTTCTACAGTGCACAGCCACCCTACACTACCCATCTGGTATTTCCACAGCCCAGATAGTTGAACAAACTGGCTGCGGTCCATATTACCTCTGACTCCAGCAATGCTTGGACAGTTTCCCCTATCTCTTTCTGCTCAATTTATTGGATACATAGCTTTGGATATATTTCAGCATTCTATGACACTCAGGATAGCGCTCATGATGTCATCAACAACCAGGGGACTCCCAATAGTTGCTATTATGTGATCAATTTTTACTGCACGCAGTCCTGAGTATACTATCAGCTTTGCCACAGTTGAGAGTCTGGCACATTTCTCTGCTGTACAAATGTGTCAGAGAACACATCCAGGCATTCAGTATACATCCCAGTTAGGCAGCGCTTATAGTAAGTGCGACGCGACGGGAGTAACGCTGGCGACTCAAAATTTGGAGCTGGGGAAATCAGATTTTTCAGAGGCTGTCGCCACATGTGACAGCCTCTGAACCAATCAATGCCCATGTCGCCAGCGACATCCCCGAAAGTTAAATTATAACTTTCGCAGGTGACGTCACCCGTCACTTCGCCAGTCGCGTTGCTGGCACTATAAGCATGACCTAGGGGAGGGCCCAGGAGACTCCCATACAACTCTGGAGAGTTTCTCTTAATTAAGGTAACTTTCCACTATGTGTCCTGTTCACAGCAATGCAGTACTAACTACATTTAAGCATGTCTGTAAGATACAAAAGTTAACCCATCATGCACCTTGGCCTAGGGAGGATTTGTTCCTATAAAGTACACCCAGTTTGGCAATGATTTTGGATGTCAGATTATCAATATGCAACTCAAATTTTAAATGGGAGTGAAACCAAATGCCAAGATATTTAAAATTAGTGACACTTTAGTTGGCTTCAATTAATTACTGCATTTATAAAATTCTGCAGAGCATCTAGTAACCTTGTAATATTAAGAGATGGCAGCCTTGGTATGTTATGCCTCTTTTTTCCTGTACACCGCAAAGGATTTTGTGGCCTATTCTAGTAACTCTGAAGTGAGGCAAACCACTTCTAAATAGCTCTCTTTATGTGAATTGGCCTACTTTGCTATGCTGTAAGCCAGGCCTGCACAGTTCCAGTCCTCGAGAGCCGCAAACAGGCCAGGTTTTCAGGATACCCTAACCTTAACTTCTTTCACTGCAGCCATTGTAATCAGACACTGCTAATGGAGGGTATGATACATTCTCTACCACTGAAAGAATATACATCTCAGTGGTAGACGGCTGATAAGAAGCTGTTTCAGTCTGGTTCTGCCAATTCGATCGGTTTAAAAAATCCTCCATTTTCAGGTCTATGTATGTTGATCTGATTTCTTAGGCTTTCAAGACGTTATAGCAGTCCTGTTTTTAGTGCTCATTCTCTCCCCCTTTATCTCTCAACTTTTCTCTCTCCCTTTATCACTCACTCCCCCTTTATCTCCTTCTATATGACCCTTGCCTCACTTCCCCTGACTCAAACTAATCAATCTTTAATCACCTCTCTCTACCTCTTCTCCCTCTCCCACTCCCTTCTCGCTCCCTTCTCTCTCACTCTCCCTTCTCTCCATTTTTTCACTCGGACTCCCACTGGTATTAGTATCTCAGATTTATTTTGATTTTTGGTGTGCAACATTTTTCCACATTACATAGCACTTGTGAGCAAGACATCCAGTCCAGCCACTGCTGATGGGACACTGTTCTTTCACTGATCGCTATATCTGAGCTATTGGGAAACAATTTTAAACACTATTACATTCTCTGCTCTTTCTCTCAGCTGCTATCTCGGTCATTGTGCCCAGCATATGGCGTCATCAGGCATATTAATGCTTCCAACATCCCAGGAGAAAATGGTTATATTGTTTTGAACAAGGGGCCTATTTCTGATGACTTATTCCTGCATTAGTAATATGTGTCATATATCTTGGCTCAATCAGAGGCTTGGTTGAAAACTGAGCCCCTGATGGAACCACATGTGCTTAAGGTGGGATATCCTGAAAACCTGACCTGTTGGACAGGCTTGAGTACTGGAGTTGAGAACCCCTGTTCAAACATTTATCTTCCTACCAGTACATAGGTAATTTCAAGAAATTAAACAAAAAAAGGTAGAAAAACTTTAAACAGCAAAATAACCATACAGTAACTTGTAAACCTTGAGAAATGCATCTTAATAGGGTCATGTCACACTGAAAATATAGTATTCCCAGGTTTAACCCTTGCATTCATCAACCAGATATGTTGAGTCTTTAAGTTGCATTCATTGTTTTGAAATAGACTTGGTATTTTATGTCTCTTTTTTCCTGTACACCGTAAAGGATTTTGCGGCCTAGTCTAGAAACTCTGAAGTGAGACAAATCACTTCGAAAGAGCACTCTAGATGCGAATTGGCATGGTTTGCTATGCTGCAAGCCCTTCTCGCATGTCCAATCTGTATCTAAAAAGGCTTTGTACGAAGCTGTTTCAGTCTGGTTCTGCCAATTCGATCGGTTTTAAAAAATCCTTCATTTTCAGTGTATGTTGATCTGATTTCTTAGGCTTTAAAAACATTAAAGCAGTCCTGTTTTAAGAGCTCATTCTCTCCCCCTTTCTCTCTCCCTTTATCACTCACTCCCCCTTTATCTCTCTCGATATGACCCTTGCCTTACTTCCCCGACTAAAACTGCCCCCTCTTTAAACACCACTCTTTACCTCTGCTCTCTCTCCCTCTCCCTTCTCTCTCCCTCTCCCTTCTCTCTCATTTTCCCTTCTATCTCACATTCCCTTCTCTCTCACTTTCCCTTCTCTCCATTTTTTCACCCTGACTCCCACTCTATTTCTTTCACTCAACCCGTCTCTTGCTCTCACACATACTCCCAAAGAGTAACCCTAGAAAATACAAGAGATATCTAGAAATCTAATTGCAAGGTAATAAGTCACATTAAGTGAAATGCACAATGGAATAGTCCCCCCCTTTTTTAAAAAAAACGGTAGATTCCTTACATTTTAGCTATTTGCACTTCTATATTTGTAACACTGGTAATTGCTATAATAACACTGTTACTTTTTTTTAGTTTGTACATGCACACACACACAATTAAATGACCTACTGTATCTCAGTACCTCAGATAGACACAGACACACACACACGCCTATGCAGTAAGCGTTCATAAGCCACTTATCAAGCACTTAATGCCTACTGCTATTCAGTAAGCAGTGATAGTGGGTGATAAGGCGGGAAGGTTGGAAGAGATCACGTGCCACTACATGGGTATTCTGAAGTATACACAGCGTGAAGTGTTCGAATAAAGGCCGCTGCTGCTGCAGCTGTACATTCATATGTGCAATAATGAAAGAAAAATCAATGGCGTCTATCCTCATACAATGAGTTTTGGATTCAAATAAGGCATTTCATAGCACAAGGAGAAAAACATATTAGTTAGTAATTTTGCATTTAAAATGGGAAATGCTCAATAATATAATAATATAATTTATAATAATATAATATAGGTCCCTGCCCCATGGAGCTTACAATCTATGTTTTTGGTGCCTGAGGCACAGGGAGATAAAGTGACTTGCCCAAGGTCACAAGGATCTGACACCAGGAATTGAACCAGGCCCCAGGCTTCAAACTCTCAGTGCCACTCAGTGTCTTTTACTCACTGAGCCACTCCCTCTCCACAAGAGTGCAAGAGTGCAAGAGTGCAAGAGTGCAAGAGTGCAAGAGAGCAAGAAAGAAAGAAAGCAACTGTCTATACTTCCTAATGTGTGGATTCAGAACCACAAACATGAAAAAATATATAATTAAGCAATAATTAAGAGCGGAGAGAAAAATACTAAAATAATTCAGTCAATTCATAGTGAATTAAAAGAAATTAGAGAATTAGTACATGTAAAATATTTTTATTTGTTAAGAATAGATTGATTTAAGATGACACACACACATACACACACACACACACACACACACACACACACACACACACACACACACACACACACACACACACACACACACACACACACACACACACACACACACACACACAATTAAATGACATATCCCTGGACCTCAGACACACACACTGACATTACAATAAGCAGAATAGATACATTTAGTTTTTGTTACAATTTGTCTCACTCCCAGTTGTAAGACATCAATCATTGTAAACTCTTGAACTCCAGGATGAGTTTGCAGCAAAGCTTCATGGGCACTGTAGTTTTTTTGTCTGCTACAAATTCTCTAATTGGTCACTGATCATGTGATGTCAGATGGGCCTGGGCTTTAATTCAAAGTGTTTAACCGAGTGGTGTGTGTCTCAAATACAGTAAGTTGCTTTATTTTTTTATCTCTGGGAATCTTCTGTGATTAAAGAGGGTCTGTTACTGAAAAAGCACAAAGCTGCTGATTACTTTCTGTTTAATAGAGAAATATTCATAAGGTATCAGTGTTTATTTGAGATGTGTCTGTACCTGAAAGGCTCAACCACCCCTGTTTGTGGGGCTCTTGTGTATGAAATAGCCCAGAGCAACTACCCCTAGAGATAATATACACACATACACACCCACATACTGTAATGTGTGTGTGTGTGTGTGTGTGTGTGTGTGTGTGTGTGTGTGTGTGTGTGTGTGTGTGTGTGTGTGTGTGTGTGTATATATCCACTTTTTATTGTCTCTATAAGAGTTCTGATAAAGATTGTAAATACTGTAAATGTTTATCAGTTGATCAAAAAAGATTTGATCAGAAGAGTTGCCCTGTAAATTATCTATTCAGAGCAGCAATACCAGTATATATGTTAGACAGTGATTGTGGTTTGAATGGTGAATTTTGCAAGTATCTATCTGCGAGTTAATAACATACAAAACATTTACAGACCTGCTGTTATTACTCTGTGAGTTATGATATGATCTCAAACTGTGATTTTTGCCAACATTTGTTTGCTAGCTAGCCACATACAAATCAATTACAGACCTGCTGTTATTACTCTGAGAGTCATGATATGATGATATATGGCAAGAGATCCAAATAATCCTCATCCTATTTATATATCAGCCACAAAAAGGGATTTTTAATCATGTATATGTGTTTTTAATTATCTATGTAGAATTAATAAAATGTTATTATTTTCTGATATCCGCAGTGATTCTGGCCAACCTGACAGATCTGCAGTAATATACTGCAAGACCAATTTGTTTGCTAGCTAGCCACATGCAAATCAATTACAGACCTGCTGTTATTACTCTGAGAGTCATGATATGATGATATATGGCAATAGATTCAAATAATCCTCATCCTATTTACATATCAGCCACAAAAAGGGATTTTTAATAATGTATATGTGTTTTTAATTATCTATGTAGAATTAATAAAATTTTATTATTTTCTGATATCCGCAGTGATTCTGGCCAACCTGACAGATCTGCAGTAATATACTGCAAGACCAATTTGTTTGCTAGCTAGCCACATACAAATCAATTACAGACCTGCTGTTATTACTCTGAGAGTCATGATATGATGATATATGGCAATAGATCCAAATAATCCTCATCCTATTTACATATCAGCCACAAAAAGGGATTTTTAATCATGTATATGTGTTTTTAATTATCTATGTAGAATTAATAAAATTTTATTATTTTCTGATATCCGCAGTGATTCTGGCCAACCTGACAGATCTGCAGTAATATACTGCAAGACCAATTTGTTTGCTAGCTAGCCACATACAAATCAATTACAGACCTGCTGTTATTACTCTGAGAGTCATGATATGATGATATATGGCAATAGATCCAAATAATCCTCATCCTATTTACATATCAGCCACAAAAAGGGATTTTTAATCATGTATATGTGTTTTTAATTATCTATGTAGAATTAATAAAATTTTATTATTTTCTGATATCCGCAGTGATTCTGGCCAACCTGACAGATCTGCAGTAATATACTGCAAGACCAATTGTTGTCTACCTTTACCATACGAATGACAATAGAGTGCTGTATATAAGGGGAACTCTTCTGATCAAATCTTTTTTGATCAACTCTGATAAACATTATATCTATACCCCTTGAGCACCTGTCGTTTGATCCTATATACCTATTCATAACGGTGATTGCGGTCACATTCACGTACTTTAAATACTGTACATGTTAATTTTTCTTTGGTTTGAAATATGGTATTCATTGGTTTATCATCAACCAGCCCTGTTTGTGGGTGGCTCTTTGCATAGTTCTGTGTATTCTCTGTGTTTTTTCTGTTAAGTTTGCTGAGTAACCTTGTGATATAAAGAGATGGCAGCCTTAGTTTGTTATGCCTCTTTTTTTCCCTGTAAACCTCAATGGCTTTTGCGGCCTATCCTAGCCACTCTGAAGTGAGACAAACCGCTTCTAAAGAGTACTCTAGATGCAAATGTAAATAAAAAGTATAATAGAATTTGAACAAATGGCTGCTCAACTCAAGTCCTTAAGCCACGAAACATGTCTGAATTTCAGGATTTTCCAGCTTCAGCACAAGTGGCTCAAACAGAGGCTTGTTTGAAGACAGAGACCCTGATTGAGCCACCTGTGCTGAAGCAGGGACTGATTAAAGCATCTGTGTTGAAGCTTGGATATCCTGAACACCTGACCTCCCTTCTCTCTCTCCCTTTCCCTTCTCTCTCTTTCCATTCTCAACCTCTCCCTCTCCCTTCTCTCTCTCTCTCCCTCTCCCTTCTCTCTCTCTCTCCCTCTCCCTTCTCTCTCTCCCCCTCCCTTCTCTCTCCCTCTCCCTTATAACTCCCTCGTCATTCCCTCTCCCTCTCCCTTCTCTCTCTCAACCATTCCTTTCTCTCTCACCCTCTTCCTTCTCTCTGTCTCTCCCTCTCTCTTCTCTCTCTCGCCCTCCTCTCTCCTCTCTCCCTCTCCTCTCTCCCTCTCCCTTCTCTCTCCCTCTCCCTTCTCTCTCCCTTTTCCTTGTCACTCCCTCATCACTCTCTCTCTCTCCCTTCTCTCTCTCTCTCTCTCTCTCTCTCTCTCTCTCTCTCTCTCTCTCTCTCTCTCTCTCTCTCTCTCTCTCTCTCTCTCTCTCTCTCCCTTCTCCATCTTCCTTCTTCTCCATCTCCCTTCTCTCTACATCTACCTTCTCTCTCTCCGTATCCCTTCTCTCTCTCCCTATCCCTTCTCTCTCTCCCTATCCCTTCTCTCTCTCCCTCTTCCTTCTCTCTCCCTATCCCTTGTCGCTCCCTCTCCCTTGTTTCTACCTCTCCCTTGTCTCTCCATTCTCTCTCCCTCTTCCTTCTCTCTCCCTCTTCCTTCTCTCTCCCTCTTCCTTCTCTCTCCCTCTTCCTTCTCTCTCCCTCTTCCTTCTCTCTCCCTCTTCCTTCTCTCTCCCTCTTCCTTCTCTCTCCATCTTCCTTCTCTCTCCCTCTTCCTTCTCTCTCCCTTTCCATTCTCTCTCCCTTTTCCTTTCCCCTCCCTTTTCCTTCTCTCTCCCTCTCCCTTCTCTCTCCCTCCTCTCTTCCTTGTCACCCCCTTCTCTCTCCCTATCCCTTCTCTCTCCCTTTCCTTGTCTCTCCCTCTCCCTTGTCTCTCCATTCTCTCTCCCTTTCCTTCTCTCTCCCTTTTCCTTCTCTCTCCCTTTCCTTCTCTCTCCCTTTTCTTTCTCTCTCCCTTTTCTTTCTCTCTCCCTTCTCTCTCCCTTCTCTCTCCCTTTTCTCACTCCCTTCTCTATCCCTCTGCCTTCTCTCTCCCTTCTCTCTCCCTATCCCTTCTCTCTCCCTCTTCCTTCTCTCTCCCTCTTCCTTCTCTCTCCCTCTTCCTTCTCTCTCCCTCTTCCTTCTCTCTCCCTCTTCCTTCTCTCTCCCTTTCCAATCTCTCTCCCTTTTCCTTGTCTCTCCATTCTCTCCCTTTTCCTTTCCCCTCCCCTTTCCTTCGCTCTCCCTCTCCCTTCTCTCTCTCTCCACTCCCTTCTCTCTCTCTCTCCCCCTCCCTTCTCTCTCCCTCTCCCTTATAACTCCCTCATCATTCCCTCTACCTCTCTCTCTCCCTCTCCCTTCTCTCTCTCTCCCTTTCCCTTCTCTCTCACCCTCTTCCTTCTGTCTGTCTCTCCCTCTCCCTTCTCTCTCTCTCCCTTCTCTCTCTCCTCTCTCCTTCTCCCTTCTCTCTCCCTCTCCCTTCTCTCTCCCTTTTCCTTGTCACTCCCTCATCACTCTCTTTCTCTCCCTTCTCTCTCTCTCTCCCTTCTCTCTCTCCCTCTTCCTTCTCTCTCCCTATCCCTTGTCGCTCACTCTCCCTTGTTTCTACCTCTCCCTTGTCTCTCCATTCTCTCTCCCTCTTCCTTCTCTCTCCCTCTTCCTTCTCTCTCCCTCTTCCTTCTCTCTCCCTCTTCCTTCTCTCTCCCTCTTCCTTCTCTCTCCCTCTTCCTTCTCTCTCCCTTTTCCTTTCCCCTCCCTTTTCCTTCTCTCTCCTTCTCTCTCCCTTCTCTCTCCCTCCTCTCTCCCGTGTCACTCCATTCTCTCTCCCTCTCCCTTCTCTCTCCCTATCCCTTCTCTCTCCCTTTCCTTGTCGCTCCCTCTCCCTTGTTTCTACCTCTCCCTTGTCTCTCCATTCTCTCTTCCTTTTCCTTCTCTCTCCCTTTTCCTTCTATCTCCCTTTCCTTCTCTCTCCCCTTTCCTTCTCTCTCCCTTTCCCTTCTCTCTCCCTTTTCTTTCTCTCTCCCTTCTCCATATCCACATTTATTGACTATAAGAGTTCTGATAAAGATTGTAAGTACTGTAACTTGTAATGTTTATGTGGTTTTAAATATGGTATTCATTGGTTTATCATCAACCAGCCCTGTTTGTGGGGCTCATGTGTATGAAATTCCCCAGAGCACCTACCCGTATCCCTTCTCTCTCTCCCTATCCCTTCTCTCTCTCCCTATCCCTTCTCTCTCTCCCTCTTCCTTCTCTCTCCCTATCCCTTGTCGCTCCCTCTCCCTTGTTTCTACCTCTCCCTTGTCTCTCCATTCTCTCTCCCTCTTCCTTCTCTCTCCCTCTTCCTTCTCTCTCCCTCTTCCTTCTCTCTCCCTCTTCCTTCTCTCTCCCTCTTCCTTCTCTCTCCCTCTTCCTTCTCTCTCCCTCTTCCTTCTCTCTCCCTCTTCCTTCTCTCTCCATCTTCCTTCTCTCTCCCTCTTCCTTCTCTCTCCCTTTCCATTCTCTCTCCCTTTTCCTTTCCCCTCCCTTTTCCTTCTCTCTCCCTCTCCCTTCTCTCTCCCTCCTCTCTTCCTTGTCACCCCCTTCTCTCTCCCTATCCCTTCTCTCTCCCTTTCCTTGTCTCTCCCTCTCCCTTGTCTCTCCATTCTCTCTCCCTTTCCTTCTCTCTCCCTTTTCCTTCTCTCTCCCATTCCTTCTCTCTCCCTTTTCTTTCTCTCTCCCTTTTCTTTCTCTCTCCCTTCTCTCTCCCTTCTCTCTCCCTTTTCTCACTCCCTTCTCTATCCCTCTGCCTTCTCTCTCCCTTCTCTCTCCCTATCCCTTCTCTCTCCCTCTTCCTTCTCTCTCCCTCTTCCTTCTCTCTCCCTCTTCCTTCTCTCTCCCTTTCCAATCTCTCTCCCTTTTCCTTGTCTCTCCATTCTCTCCCTTTTCCTTTCCCCTCCCCTTTCCTTCGCTCTCCCTCTCCCTTCTCTCTCTCTCCACTCCCTTCTCTCTCTCTCTCCCCCTCCCTTCTCTCTCCCTCTCCCTTATAACTCCCTCATCATTCCCTCTACCTCTCTCTCTCCCTCTCCCTTCTCTCTCTCTCCCTTTCCCTTCTCTCTCACCCTCTTCCTTCTGTCTGTCTCTCCCTTGTGACTCCCTCTCCCTTGTTTCTACCTCTCCCTTGTCTCTCCATTCTCTCTCCCTCTTCCTTCTCTCTCCCTCTTCCTTCTCTCTCCATCTTCCTTCTCTCTCCATCTTCCTTCTCTCTCCCTCTTCCTTCTCTCTCCCTTTCCATTCTCTCTCCCTTTTCCTTTCCCCTCCCTTTTCCTTCTCTCTCTTTCTCTCTCCCTTCTCTCTCCCTCCTCTCTCCCTTGTCACTCCATTCTCTCTCCCTCTCCCTTCTCTCTCCCTATCCCTTCTCGCTCCCTTTCCTTGTCTCTCTCTCTCCCTTGTCTCTCCATTCTCTCTTCCTTTTCCTTCTATCTCCCTTTTCCTTCTATCTCCCTTTCCTTCTCTCTCCCTTTCCCTTCTCTCTCCCTTTTCTTTCTCTCTCCCTTCTCCATATCCACATTTATTGACTATAAGAGTTCTGATAAAGATTGTAAGTACTGTAACTTGTAATGTTTATGTGGTTTTAAATATGGTATTCATTGGTTTATCATCAACCAGCCCTGTTTGTGGGGCTCATGTGTATGAAATTCCCCAGAGCACCTACCCGTATCCCTTCTCTCTCTCCCTATCCCTTCTCTCTCTCCCTATCCCTTCTCTCTCTCCCTCTTCCTTCTCTCTCCCTATCCCTTGTCGCTCCCTCTCCCTTGTTTCTACCTCTCCCTTGTCTCTCCATTCTCTCTCCCTCTTCCTTCTCTCTCCCTCTTCCTTCTCTCTCCCTCTTCCTTCTCTCTCCCTCTTCCTTCTCTCTCCCTCTTCCTTCTCTCTCCCTCTTCCTTCTCTCTCCCTCTTCCTTCTCTCTCCCTCTTCCTTCTCTCTCCATCTTCCTTCTCTCTCCCTCTTCCTTCTCTCTCCCTTTCCATTCTCTCTCCCTTTTCCTTTCCCCTCCCTTTTCCTTCTCTCTCCCTCTCCCTTCTCTCTCCCTCCTCTCTCCCTTGTCACCCCCTCCTCTCTCCCTCTCCCTTCTCTCTCCCTATCCCTTCTCTCTCCCTTTCCTTGTCTCTCCCTCTCCCTTGTCTCTCCATTCTCTCTCCCTTTTCCTTCCCTCTCCCTTTCCTTCTCTCTCCTTTTTCCTTCTCTCTCCCTTTTCCTTCTCTCTCCCTTTTCTTTCTCTCTCCCTTTTCTCACTCCCTTCTCTATCCCTCTGCCTTTCTCTCCCTTCTCTCTCCCTATCCCTTCTCTCTCCCTCTTCCTTCTCTCTCCCTCTTCCGTCTCTCTCCCTTTCCATGCTATCTCCCTTTTCCTTATCTCTCCATTCTCTCCCTTTTCCTTTCCCCTACCCTTTCCTTCGCTCTCCCTCTCCCTTCTCTCTCTCTCCACTCCCTTCTCTCTCTCCCCCTCCCTTCTCTCTCCCTCTCCCTTATAACTCCCTCGTCATTCCCTCTCCCTCTCCCTTCTCTCTCTCAACCATTCCTTTCTCTCTCACCCTCTTCCTTCTCTCTGTCTCTCCCTCTCTCTTCTCTCTCTCCCTTCTCTCTCCTCTCTCCCTCTCCCTTCTCTCTCACTCTCCCTTCTCTCTCCATTTTCCTTGTCACTCCCTCATCTCTCTCTCTCTCTCTCTCTCTCTCTCTCTCTCTCTCTCTCTCTCCCTTCTCCATCTTCCTTCTTCTCCATCTCCCTTCTCTCTACATCTACCTTCTCTCTCTCTGTATCCCTTCTCTCTCTCCCTCTTCCTTCTCTCTCTCCCTCTTCCTTCTCTCTCTCCCTCTTCCTTCTCTCTCTCCCTCTTCCTTCTCTCTCTCCCTCTTCCTTCTCTCTCCCTATCCCTTGTCGCTCCCTCTCCCTTGTTTCTACCTCTCCCTTGTCTCTCCATTCTCTCTCCCTCTTCCTTCTCTCTCCCTCTTCCTTCTCTCTCCCTCTTCCTTCTCTCTCCCTCTTCCTTCTCTCTCCCTCTTCCTTCTCTCTCCCTCTTCCTTCTCTCTCCCTCTTCCTTCTCTCTCCCTCTTCCTTCTCTCTCCCTCTTCCTTCTCTCTCCATCTTCCTTCTCTCTCCATCTTCCTTCTCTCTCCATCTTCCTTCTCTCTCCATCTTCCTTCTCCCTCCCTCTTCCTTCTCTCTCCCTTTCCATTCTCTCTCCCTTTTCCTTTCCCCTCCCTTTTCCTTCTCTCTCCCTCTCCCTTCTCTCTCCCTCCTCTCTCCCTTGTCACCCCCTTCTCTCTCCCTCTCCCTTCTCTCTCCCTATCCCTTCTCTCTCCCTTTCCTTGTCTCTCCCTCTCCCTTGTCTCTCCATTCTCTCTCCCTATCCCTTCTCTCTCCCTCTTCCTTCTCTCTCCCTCTTACTTCTCTCTCCCTTTCCATGCTCTCTCCCTTTCCATGCTCTCTCCCTTTTCCTTATCTCTCCATTCTCTCCCTTTTCCTTGCCTCCCCTTTCCTTCGCTCTCCCTCTCCCTTCTCTCTCTCTCCACTCCCTTCTCTCTCTCTCCACTCCCTTCTCTCTCTCTCCCCCTCCCTTCTCTCTCCCTCTCCCTTATAACTCCCTCGTCATTCCCTCTACCTCTCTCTCTCCCTCTCCCTTCTCTCTCTCTCCCTTTTCTCTCTCATCTCTCCCTCTCCCTTCTCTCTCCCTCTCCCTTCTCTCTCCCTTTTCCTTGTCACTCCCTCATCACTCTCTTTCTCTCCCTTCTCTCTCTCTCTCCCTTTTCTCTCTCCCTCTTCCTTCGCTCTCCCTATCCCTTCTCTCTCCCTTTCCTTGTCTCTCCCTCTTCCTTGTCTCTCCATTCTCTCTCCCTTCTCATTCTCTCTCCCTTTTCCTTCTATCTCCCTTTCCTTCTCTCTCCCTTTTCCTTCTCTCTCCCTTTTCCTTCTCTCTCCCTTTTCTTTCTCTCTCCATTTTCTCACTCCCTTCTCTATCCCTCTGCCTTCTCTCTCCCTTCTCTCTCCCTATCCATTCTCTCTCCCTCTTCTTCTCTCTCCCTCTTCCTTCTCTCTCCCTTTCCAATCTCTCTCCCTTTTCCTTGTCTCTCCATTCTCTCCCTTTTCCTTTCCCCTCCCCTTTCCTTTGCTCTCCCTCTCCCTTCTCTCTCTCTCCACTCCCTTCTCTCTCTCTCTCCCCCTCCCTTCTCTATCCCTCTCCCTTATAACTCCCTGATCATTCCCTCTACCTCTCTCTCCCCCTCTCCCTTCTCTCTCTCTCCCTTTCCCTTCACTCGCACCCTCTTCCTTCTCTCTGTCTATCCCTCTCCCTTCTCTCTCTCCCTTCTCTCTCTCCTCTCTCCCTCTCCCTTCTCTCTCCCTATCCCTTCTCTCTCCCTTTCCTTGTCTCTCCCTCTCCCTTGTCTCTCCATTCTCTCTCCCTCTTCCTTCTCTCTCCCTCTTCCTTCTCTCTCCCTTTTCCTTCTATCTCCCTTTCCTTCTCTCTCCCTTTTCCTTCTCTCTCCCTTTACCTTCTCTCTCATTTTGCCTTCTCTCTCCCTTTTCTCTCCCTTTTCTCTCCCTTTTCTCTCCCTTTTCTCTCCCTTTTCTCTCCCTTTTCCTTTTCTCTCCCTTTTCCTTTTCTCTCCCTTTTCCTTTTCTCTCCCTTTTCCTTTTCTCTCCCTTTTCCTTTTCTCTCCCTTTTCCTTTTCTCTCCCTTTTCCTTTTCTTTCCCTTTTCCTTTTCTCTCCCTTTTCCTTTTCTCTCCCTTTTCCTTTTCTCTCACTTTTCCTTTTCTTTCCCTTTTCCTTTTCTCTCCCTCACCCTTCTCTCTCCCTCTCCCTTCTCTCTCCATCTCCCTTCTCTCTACATCTACCTTCTCTCTCCGTATCCCTTCTTCCTCTCCCTATCCCTTCTCTCTCTCCCTATCCATTATCTCTCCCTTTCCTTGTCTCTCCCTCTCCCTTCTCTCTCCCTTTTCTTTCTCTCTCCCTTTTCTCTCCCTTTTCTCACTCCCTTCTCTATCCCTCTGCCTTCTCTCTCCCTTCTCTCTCCCTATCCCATCTCTCTCCCTCTTCCTTCTCTCTCCTTCTTCCTTCTCTCTCACTTTCCATGCTCTCTCCCTTTTCCTTGTCTCTCCATTCTCTCCCTTTTCCTTTCCCCTCTCCTTTCCTTCGCTCTCCCTCTCCCTTCTCTCTCCCTCCTCTCTCCCTTGTCACTTCCATCTCTCTCCCTCTCCCTTCTCTCTCACTATCCCTTCTCTCTCCCTTTCCTTGTCTCTCCCTCTCCCTTGTCTCTCCATTCTCTCTCCCTCTTCCTTCTCTCTCCCTTTTCCTTCTATCTCCATTTCCTTCTCTCTCCCTTTTCATTTTCTCTCCCTTTTCATTTTCTCTCCCTTTTCCTTTTCTCTCCCTCTCCCTTCTCTCTCTCTCTCCCTTCTCTGTCCCTCCTCTCACACTTGTCTCTCCCTGCTTTCTCTCTCTCCCTTCTCTCTCCCTCTCTTCTCTCTCCCTCTCCCTTCTCTCTCCCTCTCCCTTCTCTCAATTTTTTTCTCTCTTACTCCCACTCTATCTCTTTCACTTCAACCCGTCTCTTGCTCTCACACACATTTCTTTCTTCCACTTCTCTCTCTCTCTTTTTCTTTCTCACACCCTCTCTTTCTCTCCCTGCTCTCTATTACTCTCCCTGACTAGCATCCCTGCTCCTTCTAAATCACCTGTATTTTACTCTCACAAATGTCCTTTCTTTCTCTCTCTCTTTCAAGGACTACCACTCTCCCCTCTCTCTCACAAACCCCTCTCTCACTCAGTCTAAGCATTGTTTATTTAGTCCATCAGTGAAAGAGGGTCCTCAACTGCATTGCTCTAAAGGGGATTGCATTATATTTTTTCACTTATCTTGGGTAAAATTTATTTGCAGTATGAAAATAGGTAAGTTCGTCTATCAAGATGATGTTCACAAAGGACATACTAACAAGGAGGTAAGTAGTTGAGGTAAGTGAGTACACCTACACAATGCATTGCTTTTATCTCTCAGGATATAAAGCTTTGAGTTGATTTCTCTCCCTTTACACGAGTGTGCCCTTTTAGAGTCAGGCAGTGAACTCTTCGCTACTGTCCCATCTGCAGCGCTAGCTCGACTGTAAATTGGGGGAAGAAAGCATACCCCTTTACGGACGATAGACAGTAGTGCTTCTTCACTCCTAGCATACGGCAGAGGAGAAGCTCCGCTCTGTACAAAACGGATCTAGTCCTCAATGTCCAAGTACTTAGTAGTGAGGTAAAAGCTAGCTCTTTACCTCTAAGGGTGCCTCTCGCTAACATGCAACGAATGCAAGAGTTTTCAAATTTTTGAATGACTAACTGCATATAAATGCAACATGTCAATTGGATAGGGAATAGAATATATACAACAAAATAGAAAGGGCAGGCTCACAGACTGATTCCATGCCCTCCCTCACCCGCTCTTGACCCATGTTCACTATCACCCACCACCTCATCCACCTTCACCCTCACACTCATCCACCTTCACCCACCCACCATTGCCCCCTCACCAACACCTTCACTCACCCACACCTTCACTCATCCCCCTACCTCACCTACATTCACCAACCTTTAACCCCACTTAAACACACCCACCCTCTTCCACCTTAATCCTCACCCTCCCTCACCCATGTTCACTCTACCTTACTGGCCTCAACCTTACCTACAAAGCCTCCTATACCTATATTAACCATCCCTCACCCACCTTCAACATCACCTTCCCACACCCTCCTTCACCCAACCTCCCTCACCCACCTTCTACCCTCATCATCCATATTAAAATTCACCTTCACCACCCTTACCTGCACACCAATACCCAGCCTCACCCTTGCCCACTCACCCATACCTGAACTGACCCACACTTTTTTTCACCCACCTTCATCCTCACCCTCCCAGACACATTTACTCACCCTCCCTAATCCACCTTCAACACCACCTACCCACTCTCTTCATCATCCACCTTCCCTCAAAAACCTTCAACCTCCTTACCCACACCCACCATACATCCCTAAACCTCCCTCACCCACCTACCCACAACCTCCCTCACGTGCTTACCCACTTACACTTTTTCTTACCACACTTTCAACCCCAAACCACACCCTCCCTAAATTGTTCAGAACTTAACTCTCATTGGCCAAGTACCTAAATGAGTCACATAACTAAAAATGTTCTATTCTTTTTTCACCAAACACAAATACAAAAATAATCGTAAGGGTCAAACCTAACCCTAACTTTCAACGCTAACCCTAACTCTTCTCTGATTGGTTAGTACCCAAATGAGTCACATACCTAAATTTTCGTATTCCCCTATAACCCTAACCCTAACCCTAACCCTAACCCTAACTTTCAACCCTAACTTTCAACCCTAACTCTTCTCTGATTGGTTAGTACCCAAATGAGTCACATACCTAAATTTTCGTATTCCCCTATAACCCTGGGCCAAACAAAAATAGAAAAATAATCCTAAGTGTCAACCCTAACTTTCAACCCTAACTTTCAACCCTAACTTTCAACCCTAACTTTCAACCCTAACTCTTCTCTGATTGGTTAGTACCCAAATGAGTCACATACCTAAATTTTCGTATTCCCCTATAACCCTAACCCTAACCCTAACCCTAACCCTAACCCTAACTTTCAACCCTAACTCTTCTCTGATTGGTTAGTACCCAAATGAGTCACATACCTAAATTTTCGTATTCCCCTATAACCCTGGGCCAAACAAAAATAGAAAAATAATCCTAACTTTCAACCCTAACTTTCAACCCTAACTTTCAACCCTAACTTTCAACCCTAACTTTCAACCCTAACTTTCAACCCTAACTCTTCTCTGATTGGTTAGTACCCAAATGAGTCACATACCTAAATTTTCGTATTCCCCTATAACCCTGGGCCAAACAAAAATAGAAAAATAATCCTAAGTGTCAACCCTAACTTTCAACCCTAACTTTCAACCCTAACTTTCAACCCTAACTTTCAACCCTAACTTTCAACCCTAACTCTTCTCTGATTGGTTAGTACCCAAATGAGTCACATACCTAAATTTTCGTATTCCCCTATAACCCTGGGCCAAACAAAAATAGAAAAATAATCCTAAGTGTCAACCCTAACTTTCAACCCTAACTTTCAACCCTAACTTTCAACCCTAACTTTCAACCCTAACTTTCAACCCTAACTTTCAACCCTAACTTTCAACCCTAACTCTTCTCTGATTGGTTAGTACCCAAATGAGTCACATACCTAAATTTTCGTATTCCCCTATAACCCTGGGCCAAACAAAAATAGAAAAATAATCCTAAGTGTCAACCCTAACTTTCAACCCTAACTTTCAACCCTAACTTTCAACCCTAACTTTCAACCCTAACTCTTCTCTGATTGGTTAGTACCCAAATGAGTCACATACCTAAATTTTCGTATTCCCCTATAACCCTGGGCCAAACAAAAATAGAAAAATAATCCTAAGTGTCAACCCTAACTTTCAACCCTAACTTTCAACCCTAACTTTCAACCCTAACTTTCAACCCTAACTTTCAACCCTAACTCTTCTCTGATTGGTTAGTACCCAAATGAGTCACATACCTAAATTTTCGTATTCCCCTATAACCCTAACCCTAACCCTAACCCTAACCCTAACCCTAACCCTAACCCTAACCCTAACCCTAACCCTAACCCTAACCCTAACCCTAACCCTAACCCTAACCCTAACCCTAACCCTAACCCTAACCCTAACCCTAACCCTAACCCTAACCCTAACCCTAACCCTAACCCTAACTTTCAACCCTAACTTTCAACCCTAACTTTCAACCCTAACTCTTCTCTGATTGGTTAGTACCCAAATGAGTCACATACCTAAATTTTCGTATTCCCCTATAACCCTGGGCCAAACAAAAATAGAAAAATAATCCTAAGTGTCAACCCTAACTTTCAACCCTAACTTTCAACCCTAACTTTCAACCCTAACTCTTCTCTGATTGGTTAGTACCCAAATGAGTCACATACCTAAATTTTCGTATTCCCCTATAACCCTAACCCTAACCCTAACCCTAACCCTAACCCTAACCCAAATTTTCGTATTCCCCTATAACCCTAACCCTAACCCTAACCCTAACCCTAACCCTAACCCTAACCCAAATTTTCGTATAACCCTAACCCTAACCCTAACCCTAACCCAAATTTTCGTATTCCCCTATAACCCTAACCCTAACCCTAACCCTAACCCTAACCCTAACCCAAATTTTCGTATTCCCCTATAACCCTAACCCTAACCCTAACCCTAACCCTAACCCTAACCCAAATTTTCGTATTCCCCTATAACCCTAACCCTAACCCTAACCCTAACCCTAACTTTCAACCCTAACTCTTCTCTGATTGGTTAGTACCCAAATGAGTCACATACCTAAATTTTCGTATTCCCCTATAACCCTGGGCCAAACAAAAATAGAAAAATAATCCTAAGTGTCAACCCTAACTTTCAACCCTAACTTTCAACCCTAACTTTCAACCCTAACTCTTCTCTGATTGGTTAGTACCCAAATGAGTCACATACCTAAATTTTCGTATTCCCCTATAACCCTAACCCTAACCCTAACGTTTATCTCTATGGCAATGAACAGACCCGCTTATTGCCCCCTGGTCCGACCCCCCAGAGATGGACTCCAACTGGACAAGCACAGTCTCACCAAGTATGTGGAGGGCACTGATCGGATTGACATGTTTCTAAGGAACTTTGAAACGCAGTGCCGGCGGTACGGGGTGCTTCCCCAGCATAGGGTTGCACGCCTGGACCCGCTACTCTCCAGCTTGGCTAAACAGACTTTGATGGCGCTTACAGAGGAGTTTGCTGATGACTATGACCACCTGAAAGAACTTTTGCTGTTTCAGCATGGTTTTACCCCTGAAGCTTACCGGGGTAAGTTCCGGCTGGAGGAGAGGCACCCTCAGGAGACCTATGTCACTTATGTGACCCGCATGGCTTTGTATGGGTTACACTGGGTGGAGGGCTCTGAGGCCAAGACTTACCAACGCCTGCTGGACCTCATCTTTCAGGAGCAGCTCATGCAGCAGTGCCCGCCGGCGGTGAGGGCTTTTGTGTATGATAAAAAGCCCAAGACCTACACCGAGGCGGCGAGGATGGCAGATGACTATGTGGTCAGCCGGTCCCAGATGACCGCCAAGGTACCAGCCAAAGCGGTAACCCCACCGGCGCCGGCCAAGAAAGCTGTGAGTACCCCCCAGTGGACCCAAAAGCCGCCTGCGGGCAGCGGGTCACAGAAGGCGGGAGAGCTCCGGCATGAGCGCCGGTGCTACAATTGCAACAGCACTGGTCACATCAGACCAGATTGCCCGGAACCCCTGCGTTCCAACGGACCCTATCGAGGGCAACGCACCCCAGCTGCAAAGCCGGTAGCCCGCGTGCGGGTGGCTTCCACCAAAGAACCAGGACCGGTCATGGAAACAACTCCCAGCGAGACGTCCCATGTCACCCCTACCCCGGTTTCTTCAGTGCCTACAGCCAGGAGCGGAGGACATCACAGCGCAGACCTGCAGCAGACGGACGGCAGGAGCAAGCATCTCACCCCGGTCACAGTCGGTGACCGGCAAGCAGTTGGCTTACTTGATTCAGGAGCTGCAGTGACCCTGGTCCGACCTGATATGGTCCGGCCAGAGGAATTGATCCCAGGCCCTGGGATACAGATCACTGTGGCTGACGGAGAGCCACGTTTCCTGCAGGTGGCCCGCATTTTTTTGGATTGGGGGGTGGGCAAGGGTGTGCGGGAGGTGGGGGTTTTACCAGGTTTGGATGCTGAAATTCTTTTGGGCAATGACCTGGGACCGATGACCTGCACCTACGACCGTGTGCCCCAGCCCGCTGCAGTGGCGGCGGTTACCCGGAGCCAGACCGCGGCAATGTCGGCGGTGGCCACCCCAGTCCCCCAGCCTTTGGGACCAATGTTAGCGGAGGGCACAGAGGAGCCCAGGGAGGTAAGCCAGGATCAGTTGCAACCACAGGCTGACTTACTGTTCCCCCTTACCGTGTCCCCTTCCCCTGACAATGACATGACTGGGGGGGGGGCAGATTTAGGAGCCCAGTTTAGGGAGGCAGTGAAGGCAGACCCTACCCTGGCCGGCGTGAGACTTCGGGCGTCCGAATCTCAGGCAGGGGAGGGCACTGAGCGCTGCCTATGGCATAAGGGACTCCTATACAGAGAAGAAGGGAACCCGAGAATAGAGAAGGGATTGACCGGTAAGCGACAGCTAGTAGTACCCCAGGGGTACCGACAGCAATTGTTACGGGTAGCTCACTCTATTCCGTTAGCGGGACATCAGGGGGTCACCAGAACGCGAGCCCGGTTATTGCAGCGTTATTTCTGGCCGGGGGCATCCAGGGATGTGGCTGATTTCTGCTGCTCCTGTGATGCCTGCCAGCGAGTAGGTAAGGCGGGCGACCGTGTGAAGGCACCCCTGAGACCCCTACCGATAATAGGGGAACCCTTCCAGAAGGTAGCGGTGGACCTGATAGGACCCCTCATGATTCCAAGCAGGTCAGGGAAGTGCTACATCCTCACGGTGGTGGATTTTGCCACCCGGTACCCTGAGGCGGTAGCGCTGGGCACCATAAGTGCCAAGACAGTGGCAGCAGCTTTGCTGAACATTTTTGCTAGGGTAGGTTTCCCTAGTGAGATCCTAACTGATCAGGGGTCGCAGTTCATGAGTGAACTGTTACATTGTCTCTGGGATGCCTGCGGTGTACAGCACCAGCGCACTACCCCTTACCATCCCCAAACAAACGGATTATGTGAGAGGTTTAATGGTACCCTGAAGCAGATGCTTCGGACCTTTATAGAGGCGGAGGGGAAAGACTGGGAGATTCACCTGCAGCACTTGCTGTTTGCATACCGAGAGGTACCGCAAGAATCTACAGGCTTCTCCCCCTTCGAGCTACTATATGGCCGCAGGGTACGTGGACCTCTGGACCTCTTCCGTGAGGGATGGGAGGGGGAGACTACTGCTACTGATGCTTCAGTGATCCAGTATGTAGTAGATCTCAGAGACCGGTTAGAGATGCTTATGGGGGTGGCCCAGGACCACCTCAGGGCTGCTCAGACCAAGCAGAAGCAATGGTATGACCAGCAGGCCCGTAGCAGAGAATTCATCCCAGGACAGCAGGTGCTTGTTCTCAAACCCACTCGGGAGAACAAGCTGATGGCTGCCTGGTCGGGACCGTACCCGGTTATCCGAAAGGTGAATGAGTGCAACTATGTTGTACAGGTAGCGCCTGAGAGGCACAAGACATATCACATTAATATGTTAAAGGAATACAGAGCACCGAGTATGGGAGCAGTAATGGCCATTTGTAGCCCACTGCTGGAGGATCCGGCGAGCAATGCTCTGCCTGATCTCCTAGGGGAGGCAAAGCAAGGAAACACTGTTGAGCAGGTAGAGATCGGGGCACAGTTGAGTGCTAGGCAGAAGGGAGAAGCCAGGGACATGCTAGCTCAGTATAGCGCCCTCTTCACTGACATGCCAGGGACCACACATCTCACCAAACACCCAGTACACACAGGGGACCTGCAGCCTCTGCATAAGCACGCTTATAGAGTGTCAGCAGAGGTCAAGACAAGTATGGAGAGAGATTGAGGAGATGCTGACCCTAGGGGTAATTACTCCGTCCCAGAGCCCTTGGGCAAGTCCAGTAGTCCTAGTGCCTAAGAAGGACAAAACCACCCGGTTTTGTGTGGACTACCGGTTGCTCAACGCTGGGACGGTGTCAGATGCTTACCCCATGCCCCGCATGGATGAGTTACTAGATGAACTCGCGGGGGCAAAGTATCTGACCACCATGGATCTGAGCAAAGGCTACTGGCAGATTCCCCTGACCCTGGAGGCTAGGGAGAAGTCAGCATTCATCACTCCAAGTGGCCTCTATGAGTTTTTGGTGATGCCATTTGGGATGAAGAATGCCCCGGCTACCTTCCAACGCCTGGTCAATAGGTTACTGGAAGGGATGCAGAGCTATGCCAGGGCTTACTTAGATGACATTGCTGTCTTTAGTAATTCCTGGGAATCCCACATAGGACATGTAGCTGCGGTGCTGGATAGAATCAGGGAGGCTGGGCTTACCTTAAAACCCACTAAGTGTATGGTAGGTATGGCAGAAGTCCTGTACTTAGGGCACAGGGTGGGTGGAGGGCATTTCAAGCCAGAGCCAGCCAAGGTAGAAGCCATAGTTCAGTGGCCTGTTCCAAAAACCAAGAAACAGGTCATGGCCTTTTTGGGCACCGCAGGGTACTACAGGAAATTTGTCCCACAGTACAGCGCCGTGGCCAAACCCCTGACTGATCTGACTAAGAAGCAACTGCCTGTGCTTATTACCTGGTCTCCTGCCTGTGAAACTGCTTTCCAGGCACTGAAAGCTGCGCTTGCTGAGGCCCCCATCCTGGCTGCCCCAGATTATACCAAGCATTTTCTTATTCAGACTGATGCCTCAGACTTTGGTGTGGGGGCTGTGTTGAGCCAGGTGGGGGACGACGGCAAAGAGCACCCTGTGGTGTATCTCAGTCGCAAACTGCTCCCCAGGGAGGTGGCATATGCCACCATTGAAAAGGAGTGCTTGGCCATTGTGTGGGCACTCAAAAAGCTCCAGCCCTATGTCTATGGGAGGGCTTTCACGGTCATTACCGACCACAATCCCCTGAGCTGGCTACAGAGGGTATCAGGGGAAAATGCCAAACTGCTGAGATGGAGCTTGGCTTTGCAAGAATTTGAATTCACCATTCAGCACAAAAAGGGTAGTGAAAACAGCAATGCTGATGGACTTTCACGCCAGGACTATCCCTCTGAGACTGAATTCATTAATGGTGCCAGCAGTGCCCCACTCCCCGTCAGGGCCAGTGGGCCACAGGACACGCATTAAGAAGGGGAGGTGTAGAGGGAGAGAGGGGGTGGCCCGGTATTAAAGGGGTTGCACCCCATTTGGCCACCCCTGACCGCACCAGGGAGACAAGGGGTTAACTGGGCTGAGGTCCAGAAATGTGATGTAACCCTTGTTATGACATGTAAATGTATTTTCCCCTGTTCCATTGTAATGTCTGGTTACTCAGTGTTTGCATCACACACACACTAGAATCCATCCGGGAGCACAAGGGTTAATAATTCTTTAATGATTATAGCTCTTTGTGTAAGTTTCCCGCCTTTTCGGGCACCATTTTGCAGGTCCCCATTGGCCGCCATTAGGGCTCAATGCATTTCAATAGGAATTTGTGCTGTTTTCGTCCTGTTTCCTGTAGTGACCAGCAGGTGGCGTCCGAGAGGGAGAGCGGCGGTTTCCCATTGAAAGTCAATGGGCTCATTGACTTCAATGGAGATGCCTCGAGGTAACCTAGTTGGCTGCCGTCCAGACCGCAAACCGCAAAGCGGATACAATGTCCTTCAAAAGAGCTAAAATCACTGGGTCAAGTTCAACGTCAATTAGCGGGGAAATAAACTGTTTTAGGGCACCTAGGGATAAAATTCTTTTTGCCCCTAGTTCCTAAGCGTCCCCCCACTCGACCACCACCGGGTCCCCGAATCCTGGACCCCCGATAAGGGTCGAACCAGATAGAGCGGGTCGCGCCATAGGCTTTGCCGGCGGCGGCAGAAACGGCTCAGAAAAATGACTAAGTGAGAAATGCTGAATTTTAGGAATCCATATCTCCGGTTCCGGAGGGTTCAGCGGATCAGGGTTTGGGGTATCTGTAGCCACTGCTCCGGCATCGCTGCAGAACCATCCTTGACCCGCTTGGACCAACCCGACGGAGTATGGACCCCCTTGAAGTTCGGGACTTTTCCCATAAACTTCAATGGCAGAAAACCCCCATTGACTTCAATGGCGGCGATTTACCATTGAAAGTCTATGGCGGAGCTGCCCGTTGTTTTCAATGGGGATTTAGTGAAAAGCTGAGATTTCTTTTTCAATGGAGATTTTTGTATTAAAATGATTTAATGTGCATTGGTGTAACTCCGGTTTCTTAGGTCGTAGCAAGTCGCTTTTTGGACCATATGGTGTCCCAGTTCTGGCAATGCGAACTGGGAAGTTTGGACCTGCTAAACCTAACGGAACCGGATATTTTAATACGTTTATGTTTTATGCTTAATAGTGTATCTTAAGGTATGGACAAAGACCCAGAAGAGATTCTTTTGGGCCATAAGGTAGCAGATGGCCCTGGGGACGCCGCTATGTCTAGGATTTAAGTGCTGTTCAAAGAGTTTTATCACCCTCACTGTTTATCCGAAGCCCAAACCAGGGCAGGTCTTAAGTGTTCCAGTTAACACCTTTCAACAAAGGTTTTCCTGCCAGAACTCCAAATGGTAGACTGTCTGGCATTCCTGACGTAAATGTGGGGCTTCAGAAATGAGACCCCCAGAGTTCTACTGCGCATGTGCCAACTAGCAGGGGGGCATGGGTCAGAATGCTTTCCCACGTTAGTGAGTGGCTGGAGGTAATTGGAAACCAATCCCCTGTGCTTAAGGTTAAGAATAGAAGGAGAATGGTTTATAAACTGCTGTCCACCCATATATCCTTTGTCTTCGTTTGCTGATATGGTTACCTGATATCACCTGAATGATTTCCTCACTGCTGAAAGAAATGCTACATCATACTTCTCATTCCCCAACCCTTAAGTAAGTGTACTTCTTGTTCGTTACTGTATTATCTGTTGTGTTCACCTATATTCTAAGGAATAAATACAATTTATTATATCTTAAGCCTCGTTCAGTTCAAACCCAATTATTTTTGTGTAATATTAATAAGCCTGTGGAAGCTATCGTCACAAGGAGGTATTATAGTGTGTATTGTGGGGAGAATTAGTGTGTGTGTTGTTTGGGAGTGATATTCGGGAGGATTGTGTGTGCAGAAGGAAGAATGAGTGAGGGGGGAGTAAGGGAGCAGGATTGAATGAGAGGGGGTCATTGAGTGATAGCGGGGAGGGGAGGGAAGAGTGAGGAGAGTGGGTGTAGGAGGGAGCAGTGCAAGAGACCGTCGGGGGCAGAATACATGGTGAGAAGGGAGGCTGCCTAGAAGCATAAAAATCTACTTCACCACTGTTCTGTACTCTCTTCAATACTCTGTGTTACAGATCTCTCTGGCAAGAAATGGGGTCCAATGGCAAAGACTGCTCTAAATAAGATAGTATAAATGAACACAGAGAGAAATTCCAAAGAGTAACCCAAGAAAATACAAGTGAAATCTAATCGTAAGGTAATTAGTCCCATTAAGTGAAATACATAAAGGAATAGTCCATAAAAAAGCACAAAGGAAAAAAATAGGAGTACTTTATTGTGATGTTACATTTCAGAGAATATAAAATTATAGGAAAACAATTCCACTTTATTCAGAAAACCAGAAAGTCTTGGTCCCAGGTGGACTGAATTTTTATTGCAAATAAGTTCCTTAATACACAAGTAAAGAATATAGTTACTTATTCTATTCTCTACTGTAAGACGTGCCACATTGCCCAATATTTGGGTACAGTGCCCAGATTGTGACCATGCACTACAGAGGTGAGATTCCCCCAACTCCAATTTGCTACACACTCCAAGAGAGATTATTGTGATCAGAGGTGGAATGAGAGGGGTGAGAAGGGTCGCTGCCCAGGGAGTAGCCTGACAGGGGGTACAGAAATCTCTTTTGGTGCATATATTGCGGAGCTGCATTGATTGACTTGTCAATCAGCTCTGCTGCCTATCCCATTGACATCATGATCCGGCACTGTGATCAGCTGCAGCGCTGACCCAGGTGTGTTAGTGCAGCACTTTACAGGGAGGGAACAGAGGTTGTGGATGACAGATGCTGGGGATAGGCCATGAGTACGGGCCAGAGTAAGGTGGAGACTTTCTGTACTCTGCATACAGGACACTGCATGCATGACAGTGTCTGTGTGTGTGTGTGTGTGTGTGTATTCCAAGTGTCAGTGTGCATAAGTAAGTGTGCTCTGTAAGTATGCCTGTGTGGCAGGTATAGGGGGGTGGTTCAGCTGGAGGAACTTATCCAGGCACAAAAGCACATAGATGCCCCAGATTATACCACCCCAAATGCTGATAATATCCTGCTGCACTTTACAGAAGATGATGCAGATGTCAGTGGGTGGTGGGTTCATTAAATCCATCCATCATATCATAGCCACACTGTGCATATGATGTACTGAATCAATCACAGGAAGACATCTCCATGGTAGGGGTAGAAGTTAACAGAATATGTCCAGCACTGTGGTGTGTAGCCCATAAATAATAATTGTGCACATTACAGAACATACTTGCAACTGCAAGATCATTTTGCTGCTTGTAGTGTTTGCTCTTGTCCTGTGCAGTGTTGTCGTAGATCCGTCTCTTCAGTGTTCACTGCAATAAAAGTAAGACATTGCATTAATATTACAGAAGTTTGGGAGCTGAAATCCCACTATGCTGCAGACATTTTCCCTTTGCATAAGATTCTTGTGATTATATCTCAATGATGATCAATAACAACTACATCATAACACAGCCGCTCAATACAAAATATGTATTTGCTATCAATGGTCATGGAGGCCAAACGTCACACAATGTACAGATACACTACCGACACACTTTATTGAAGTGTGGTCGGTACCGCAAGCCGGGAAATCTCCCGGCTTGCTAGTGGCCGCCCCTCGGCGTGCCGTGCATCATAGACGCGCGGTCACGCGTCATCGGGAGCGTGCGCCCCCTGCACGCGTGTCCAGGGGCTCCCCGAGGGAGCCCTGGTGTCCCGCGATCGCGGGACAGCGGCAGGGGGTTCCGGGGGACCCGGCGGACCCGGCAGCGGTAGGGAGAGCGCCCCGATCGGAGGGCGCTCTTCCGCTGCTTCGGCGCGCGCCCGTCACACTCGGGCACGCGCCAGGCTACTGCTGCGGCACAGAACGGGCAAATGCTCGAATAAACTGTGCCGCAGCAGTATACTGCTGCGGCCGAGTTTATTCGAGCATTTGCCCGTTCTTGGCCGCAGCAGTAACCTGGCGCGCGCCGGAGGGTGCCGGGCGCACGCCGAAGCAGCGGAGGAGCGCCCTCCGATCGGGGCTTTCTCCCTTCCGGTGCCGGGTCCGTCGGGTCCCCCGGAACCCCCTGCCGCTGTCCCCCACATCGCGGGACACCAGTGCTCCCTCGGGGAGCCCTGGACGCGCGTGCAGGGGGCGCAGGCACCCGATGACGCGTGACCGTGCATCGGTGATGCGCGGCACGCTGAGGGAGTGCGGCTAGCACGCCGGGGCATCCCCCGGCTTGCGGTGCTAGCCGTGCTTCAATAAAACGTGTCGGTAGTGTAGCAAGGATTATTTCTTCCTCTGGTGCATTATGATGGGATGTGTTGTAAGATTCTGCATTATTAGCATCACTGAATCTTTTGGAAACTGAGTAATATTCTATGTTTTAATGCAATATTATGGATGATCAGCCGGTAAAATAAAGCTTACTGTATCTGTAGCCATGCTCTACCCATGATGTGCTGAATCAATGACTGCAGAGTGATTCAGAGTGGTAAACATGACTGGAACACATCTCTGAATAGAGGACAGAACAGCAGTGCAGAGTAGGAGGTGAATGTATCTCAAATGGAAGACTTAGTAGCTGTGTGGGGAGTAGACAGTACAGACTGATCAAATAAATAGTTAAAGGAGTATCTTCAACATTACTTGGCTTTGTTATCAACATTGAAGTTTCTCTTGTTTTTTCTGTTCTTTAAATCACTACTACTGATGCCATGTGTAACCTGTACTGAGAGATATACTCTACTGGCCTAGATGAAACCATATGATGCAAACAGGATTCATCCCACTCCAGATTCATATGATTGCACCACTTCAACCTTTAATAAAACACATAGAACTACAGCAGTGCGCTACTGCACATGTTCTTGTTATGAATGGTAGTAGATGTGGTCCTTGGGTCAATACTTCATACAGCAGCCACACTCTACTCATGATGTATTGAATCAACAAAAACCTGCATGGTACAGATCACAGGAAGGGTAGAGTAGAGGGGAATATGTCCAATGCGAAACCCTTAGCAGCTGGATTGTGTGGAGTCAACAAAACGACAAATACTAAATGAGAAATATACACATTGCTTATCTGTCTCTGTGTAGTCATTTTCCTCCTCTTCAACTGTCTTTCAAAATTTCTCTTCTGACAGAAAAGAAACACATGGCTTCAATATTCACTGTTCTTCCCTCCTGAAATAAAAGTTAAGCATTGCATGGTTATGATCATACATACAATGAACCTTGCGCCAAACCATGTGATCCAAAGTAAATCCACCTCCCTCCCATAGCTGTGTTCCTTCTAGAGCTTCTACCACACAAGTCATTAATGTTCGTGACACTGTACTGCAGTCACAGTCTGCACACAAAGTACTGAATCAATTACATCACACTGAAAAGGCAGTCTACATGATGCAATAGTTAACCATAATAACTCTGTCATGCAAATGACAGGAAAACCTATATGTATATCATTAGGGGGGAGGGGAAAAATAATTAAAAAATAAGTGCGACAAATAAAAACAGATTATAGGAAAGTAAATCCTTGCCCTGGGAACTTTACAATCTAATAGAAATGTTAGAAGACTTAAAGAGAGGCAGCAGTTGGGGGAAGAAGTGCAGTAGATGACAATGCTTGTCCTTAATGGTGGGTACAATTAGTAGAAAGCACATCTTGGGAACAATAGTTGTTAGCAGTGACTGTGGGTGTGGGACAGTAGCCACGAGTCAAAGTTTTTGAAATGCTTGATTTAAGTCGTGAATTTTAAGATTGGTCTTACATGTGGGTGGAAGAGGTTATGTTGGCATATACTGAGTGTGAGGAAGTTTCACATGTACGGTGCAGTGATGGAAAATGGTTTCAGGCAAGTGAGAGAACAGTAGAGGTGAAAGAAGTTTACAGGAGACAGTTATGGTTATAGTGCAAGAGACAAGCAAGGGTATAACGAGAGATCAAAGATGATATGCAAGAAGGAGCAGATTAATGGAGAGCCTTAACAAAAAGGTAAGGAGGAGAACTTTGTAGGTGATACAAAAACTTGATGGGATGCCAGGACAGGGATTTAAGGAGATGAGCAGAGACTGTTGTGGGAGAAAGTGAGATAATTCAAGCAGCAGAGTTTTGCATAGGAGAAAGTTGTGAAGCATGGAGGCCTGTTAGTAGTATGTTAAAATAACCTATAGGATAACAGTATACATTGGAGTTTTAGCAGTAGGTTGAGAGGGGAAAGGGAAGATCTTGGCAATATTACAGAGAAAGAGGCAACACATTTTACCCATAGCCGTGCATGTGAATGGAGATGGAATTGAAGAGCCAAATGTTACTCCTATGCAACATGTTTGATGACAAGATAGATGGTAGTACTGTTTACTGTGATGGAGAAAGGGGATAATATGAGCCCAGTGTTAGACATTAAGTTTAAGGCAGTGGAGTGCCATCCATGAGCATATAGCCAGGAGACAACCCAAGAGTAGGGACTGGATTGCAGGAGTGAGAACAGGGGTGGATAGATTTGTGTGTGTATCATCCGCATAGAGATTATATCTAAGGCCAAAAGCATTGATGAAGTCACCAAATGATAGTATGTAGAGAGAAAGAGAGATCTCAGAACAGACCCCTGATGTATACCCACAGACAGATCAATAGAAGACGAAGACATGTTAGCAACAGAGATGGAGAATGTGTGACAGGAAAGTTATGATGAAAACCAGGATAGAACTTTGTTACTGATACCAAGAGAGAGTTTAGAATATGAAGGAGGAGAGTGATTGAGAGCATCAAACGCAGCCGATAGATCAAGTAGGATTAGTAGGGAAAAACCTTGGGAATTGGCTTTAAGCACAGTCTGTAGAACGTGCTGTACGAAAGGCAGGTTGTAAAGGATCCAGGAGGGCATGTGATTTAAGAATGTTGACACTAGCAATTAGAAGGCAAACAGCATGAGGGATACAGAGCGGTAGTTAGTAAGGCACATAGGGTGTAGTTTGTTTCTGACAAAAGGGTGACCGCTACAGGCTTAAAGTAAGAGGGCAAAAATCCAGAGAATAGGGAGAAATTGAAGATGTGGGTGAGAGTGGGGACTAAGAGATGCAGTAAGGTGTGAGGGGATACGATCTAGAGGGCATGTGGTAGAGGGAGAATAGAAGATGATTAGCTTCCAGCTCTGTAAGAGAAGAAAAGGAGTCAAGTGCAGAAGGAGATTTGGGTAGAAGGAGAGAAGGGGGAAGGGACAGAAGGAATCTCCTTTTGGGTGGCATCCACCTTGCCTCTGAAGTAGTCAAATGCTTGAGGAGAAGTGAAGGAAGGATGGCAAGTGGGAGGAGAAGGTCAGTGGAGGGAGTCAAATACAGAGAAAAAAAACAGCGTAAATTAAATTTGAGTGTTGATGAGTGTGGAAAAAAGTAGTGTATTTAGCCCTAGAGAGCAGCTTTATACAGGACAGGAGACATTTTTACTGTAGAAAAATCAAACAAAGTGTGAGATTTCCTCCGTAGGTATTAAGAACAGCGAGTGGAAGTGTGATGAGTGTGTTTGGGAATTTAGCCAAAGGTGTGGGTTAGAGGGATGAGTGTGTCAGAGCCTATAGGGGGCATATAGATAGGAGGATAGCATTGTAAGAGTTAATAAGATTGTTAGTTTAAGCAGAAAGAAAGAGAGAGAAGAGAGAAGAGAGAAGAGAGGTTAGAGTAGATGTCAGAGGAGAGTTTAATTAAGCAGAGGCAAATCAGTGGGACAGGTAAGATGCGGTGAGGGGAATGACTGATTGTGACTGATGAGAGCAGAAGAGGTTATGTACAACTAGAGCCTTGTTAGTAAGAGTGGACATTCCAGAGGGCACAGGAGAAGGGAAGAGAAAAGTAAGGAAAGGAATGTGGATTACATTAGATAGGTTAACACTCTTAGTAGGGAGGCCTGATGTGTATATGAGCCGGTCCAAGATTATAAGAGATATCCCCCAACATCAGCGAGCATAGAAGGAGACACAGAGATAGGTGTAGAGAGAGACAGAGATAGGGATATGTAGAGAGAGAAGGGCGTCAAGAGAATGAGACAGATAGGCGTAGAGAGAGGAGACATAGAGAGAGGGGGCTTTGAGAGGGGGGCGTAGAGAATGAGGGAAGGTGGAAGAGAATAGGATGTGCAGGAGTGCATTTCATTGAGCAGTGCAGAAATAGCTGCAATAGAGGTCTGTACAAATGGTGCTTTGTGTAGACACATGCAAAGGTAGGGGAAGGAAAGTGTATAGAACATGTGGATAAAAGCAGGAGTGTGGAAGTTAGAGAAATTAGAAAAGTTTTACAGAGGAGTGAGGAAACAGTAAACAGAAAGAACAAGAGAGAGGTTACATTGGGATGACGTGCTGTGGTAGAGAGAAATGCTAGGAGAGAGCCTCCAGATATTAGAGGACATGAATTGAGAGAGCAAATGTATAAATCAAAACCGGAGGGGGAGGTATAGCACGAAAGCTTGCACAGCAGTTGATGAAGATTATAGTCTTAAAGTTGCGTGTACCTGTCAGGGCACTCAAGAAGGTCAATGCTCACAAGTGCAGAGTTCATGAAGAAATGCTGAATCCAGTTCCCCTCCAATTTAATTTTAATATAACTTTTTCATTCTTCATTACTGCAAAAAGCAAACAAAACAAAACCACATTGCATTACTATTTTCAAAATGGATTGAATGACATATTCAACAGTAACTGTGTGATGCCAATATTGCCTTCTCACTCGTAGGCCAGTACGGTCAGGTACCCAGTACTGATAAAACAATAAGTGCCCGTACTAAGTACCAATATGAATTATAAGGAAATGTAAAATCTCCAGGTCTCTCTCCATCTCTGCAACAGATATATGGATAAGCCCATATTAAGGCATCACGTGACCGGAGCCGTCACTGACTGGGTATACGCAAAGATGCAGGGAGATGCAAAGAAAGGGAGGGAGAGAGACAGGGAGAAGATGGGAAACGGAGGGAGGCACGGATGGCAGGCCTCTCTCTTTCACTGGTGCATGCAAGGAGCTGGTCCCAACATCCACAAAGTGTGTGTGTATTATTGGTTGTGTTTTATGGCGGTAGGAGGATAGTGTGTATATTGTGTGTGTGTGTGGGAGTATTATATTGTGTGTAGGGTATTATAGTGTGTATATTATGTTGAGGTGCAGAGGAGAGTGTTAGATTGGGTATCTTGTGTTAGGGGGTATTGTGTATATTGTGTTTAAGACTATAATATTATTGGGGAGATTATTATTGAGGAGGTATTAAAGTGTGTATTGTGGGGAGTATTAGTGTATGTATTATTTGTGGGTGACAGATGCTGTGGGTAGGCCAAGAGTACGGGCCAGACTAAGGTGGAGACTTTCTGTACTCTGCATACAGGACTCTACATGCACTGCAGAGGTGAAATTCCCCCAACTCCAATTTGCTACACTCTCCAAGAGAGAATATTGTGATCAGAGGTGGAAGATGAGCAGGGTCACTGCCCAGGGAGTAGCCTGTCAGGGGGCATGGAAATCTCTTTTGGTGCGTATGTTGCCACGTGGCATTGATTGACCGGTCAATTAGCACTGCTTCCTATCACAGTGACATGATCCGGTGCTGTGATCGGTTGCAGCGCTGACCAAGATGTGTTAGTGCAGCAATTTACAGGGAGGGAACAGAGGTTGTGGGTGACAGATGCTGGGGGTAGGCCAAGAGTACGGGCCAGAGCAAGGTGGAGATATTCTGTACTCTGCATGCCCATCCTGCATGCCCAGGACTCTGCATGCATGCCAGTGGCTGTGGGGTGTGTGTGTGTAGGTATGCCAAGTGTCAGTGTGCATAAGTAAGTGTGCTGTGTGTGTAAGTAAGTTTGCCTGTGTGGCAGGAGGTGTAGGGGGGTGGGGGGCGGGGGGCGGTTCAGCTGGAGGACTTTACCCAGCACAAAAGCACATAGATGCCTCTGATTATATCACCCCAAATGCTGATAATATCCTGCTGTAGATGCACTTTACAGAAGATGATACAGATGTCATCAGTGTTTGGTGGGTTCATTAAATCAATCCATCATATAATAGCCACACTGTGCATATGATGTACTGAATCAGTAACACCAATCACAGGAAGACATCTCCATGGTAGGGGTAGTGTTGAAGTTAACAAAATATGTCCAGCACTGTGGTGTGGAGCCCATACATAATAATTGTGCACATTACCAGAACAACATATTGTCAACTGCATGATCATTTTGCTGCTTGTAGTGTATACTCTTGTCCTGTGCAGTGTTGTAGTAGATCCGTCTCTTCGGTGTTCACTGCAATAAAAGTAAGACATTGCATTAATATTACAGAAGTTTGGGGGCTGAAATCCCACTATGCTAATGACAGTTTCCCTTTGCATAAGATTCTTGTGATTATATCTCAATGATGATCAATAACAACTACATCATAACACAGCTGCTCTATACAGAATATGTATTTGCCATCAATGGTCATGGAGGCAATATGTCACACAATGTACATATATAGCAAGGATTATTTCTTCCTCTGGTGTATTATGATGGGAGGGTGAGATTCTGCATTATCAGCATCAGTAAATCTGTAGGAAACTGAGTGATATTCTATTTTTTAATGCAATATTAGGGTAAAATAAAGCTTGCTGTATCTATAGCCATGCTCTACCCATGATGTGCTGAATCAATGACTGCAGAGCGATTTAGAGTGGTAAACATGACTTGAACTCATCTCTGAATAGAGGGTAGCACAGTAGTGCAGAGTAGAAGGTGAATGTATCTCAAATGGAAACCCTTAGCAGCTGTGTGGGGAGTAGACAGTACAGACTGACCAAGTAAATAGTAAAAAGTAGTAACTTCAACATTACTTGGTTTTGTTCTCCACTCCTGTTT
The DNA here is from genome assembly GCF_040206685.1 of Ascaphus truei. Classification (NCBI taxonomy): domain Eukaryota; kingdom Metazoa; phylum Chordata; class Amphibia; order Anura; family Ascaphidae; genus Ascaphus; species Ascaphus truei. The sequence continues at coordinate 49,467 of NW_027457153.1, read as the reverse complement.
TTCTGTTCTTTAAATCACTAATACTGATGCCATATGTAACCTGTACTGAGAGTTATATACTCTACTGGCCTAGATCAAATTAAATGATGCAAACAGGATCCCTCCCACTCAAGATTCATATGATTGCACCACCTCAACCTTTCATAGCAATAACATAGAACTGCAGCAGTGCGCTACTGCACATGTTCTTGTTATGAATGGTAGTAGATGTGGTCCTTGGGTCAGTACTTCATACTGTAGCCACACTCTATTCATGATGTATTGAATCAACAAAAATCTGCATGGTACAGATCACAGGAAGGGGTGGAGTAGAGGTGAATATGTCCAATGCGAAACCCTTAGCAGCCGGATTTTTTGGAGTCAATAAAACGACAAATACTAAATGAGAAATATACACATTGCTTATCTGTCTCTGTGTAGTCATTTTCCTCCTCTTCAACTGTCCTTCAATTTTCTATTTTGCAAGAAAATGAACACATGGCTTCAATATTCACTTCTGTTCTGCAGTCTTTCCTCTTGAAATAAAAAAGTTAAGCATTGCATTATTATTATTATAATTATTATTGACGATACATACAATGAACCTTGCTCCAAACCATGTGATACAAAGCAAATCCACCTCCCTCCCACAGCTGTGCTCCTTCTAGAGCTTCTACCACACAAGTTATTCATGTCAGTGAAACTGTACTGCAGTCCCGGTCTGCACACAATCTACTGAATCAATGACATCACACTGTGTCACACAATGTCATGCTAACGACAGGAAACAATCTTTGTATATATCTATGTATATATAATAATAATAATAATAATAATAATAAAAAAAATAAGACAGGACAGACACTCCTACATTGCAATCAATAGAAAATAACTGGGACAGGCACTTCAAGGATGCATACGGTCCCGGATAAACTGTAGCTACCTATACACGTGTGCCTTGTCTCTAGACTCTGCATATATCTCTATTTATATACCACCCATTGTGTACTCAGCGCTTTACAAGAGAGACCAAAAAGTACAGGAAATTATTATACAATAAGTTCAACAAACAAAAACAGACAATAGGAAAGTAAATCCCTGTCCTGGGTAGTTTACAATCTAAGAGAAATGTAAGGAGACTTACAGAGAGACAACAGGTGGGGGAACAAGTGCAGTAGATGACAATGCTTGTCCTTAATGGTGGGTACTTGTAGTATAAAGCACTTCTTGGGAACAATAGTTAGTGACTGAATGAGTGACAGTAGCAACGAGTAAAAGCTATTGAAATGCTTCATTTAAGTTGTGAATTTTAAGGTTGATCTTAAATGTGGGTGGAAGAGGGTATGTTGGCATATACTGAGTGTGTGTGAGTTTCACAGGTAAATTGATGGGAAAGGGTTTCAGGCAAGAGAGTGAGTGCGCAGTAGAGGTGTAAGAAGTATAATGGAGACAGTTATTAGTAGAGCTTAGGAGACGAGGAAGGGCATAACGAGACCAAAGATGATATGTAGGAAGGAGCAGATGAATAGAGAATAGTGTTGGACTGGGTCCTCAACTATAAAAAAATGGGTAACGGGTACCCGGCCAAAATGAAAGGTTCTACCCGGTCGGGTACACGGTTTGGCACTTACCTTCCGGGTGGCGGTGACATCTAGGATCAGCAGCAGTCCTGTGACGGTGGCAGCATCTGTGGTGTCTTCAGCCGGCGGGGGAGCTGCAGGCTCACAGACACAGCTTACCTGCTTCGGTGCTGTGGAAGTGATTCCTGCAGCTCCCCCCGCCAGGTGAAGACACCTCTGATGCTGCCAACATCAGAGGACTGCTGCTGCTGATCCTAGATGTCTTAGGAAAGGTAAGTATAAAAGATTATTTCCAGCTGCCCTGACATTACCCGACGCCGGGTATTACCCGGCCAAGTCCACTTCTCAGTGGCCGGTTTCGAGTAATGTCCGGGTAGCTGGAAATGTGTCGGGTAACGCCGGGTACTCGGTACACCACTAATAGAGAACCTTAACAAAAAGGTAAGGAGGAGAACTTTGTAGGTGATCTGAAACTTGATGGGAAGCAAGGAGAGGGATTTAAGGAGGAGGAGGAGATGAGCAGATACTGTTGTGGGAGAAAGGGAAATTATTCAAGCAGCAGAGTTTTGGATAGATTGCAAATGAGAAAGTTGTGAAGCAGGGAGCCCTGTTAGCAGTATGTTAACCCATACGATAAGGGCATGCATTGGCGTTTTAGCAGTAGATTGACAGAGAAAAGGGCAAATCTTGGAAATATTACAGAGAAAGAATCGACAAACTTTAGCCAGTGTCGTGAATGAAGATGGAAAGGGAAGAGTCAAATGTTACTCCTAGGCAATGTGCTTTCATGACAGGATGATGGTAGTACTGTTTACTGCGATGGAGAAAGGTGATATTAGGCCAGATTTAGGGGGAAATATGAGGAGCTCAGTTTTAGACATTAGGTTTAAGGCAGAAGAGTGTCATCCATGGAGGATATAGCCAGGAGGCGACCCGAAACTAGGAACTAAATTGCAGGAGTGACGGTAGGGTGGATAGGTGTGTGTATCATCTGCATAGAGATGATATCAAGGGACAAAATAGTTGATAAGGTCAACTAGTGATAGTATGTAGTGAGAGAGGTCCCAGAACAGAGTCCTGAGGTATACCAACAGACAAAACAACAGGAGACAAAGACACGTTAGCAACAGAGATGGAGAATGTGTGATGGAGAAGTATGATGAAAACCAGGATATAAGTTTGCTGCGGATACGAAGAAAGAGTTTAGAATATGAATGAGAAGAGTGATTGACAGTATCAAAAGCAGAAGAGAGATCAAGCAGGATTAGTAAGTAAAATGGACCTTGGGAATTTTCTTTATGTACATAATTGGTTACATTGGGAAAGGCAGATTGTGAAGGGCCCAGAGGAGCATGTGATTTAAGAATGTTGATCAAACGGGAGATCACAAGACGTTCTAGCAATTAGGAGGCAAATGGTAGGACGGATACAGGGCGATAGTTAGAAATTCACACAAGGTCAAGGTTATTTTTGAGAATAGGGGTGACCACTGCATGCTTAAAAGGAAGAGTTGAAAGAGCCAAAGGATATGGAGGAATTGAAGATGTGGGTGAGAGTGAGAATATAGGATTGAGAGGGCATGTGGTAGAGGGAGAAGAGAAGATCAGGTTCCAGCTTTGTGACAGGAGAAAAGGAGTCAAGAGTGCAATGAGATCTAGATAGAAAAAGAGAGAGGGGGAAGGGAGAGAACGAATCTACTTGTGGATGGCATCCACCTTGCCTCAAGTGAGCAAAGGCTTGAGGAGAAATAAAGGATGGTTGTTAAGTGGGAGGAGAAAGTCAGTGGTGGGACTCAAATACATAGAAGACAGTGTGAATGAAATTGGAGTGTTGATGAGTGAGGAAAAAGTAGTGTTTGACCTTAAAAAAAGGAGCAGAGTTTTACAGAACAGGACAAAGGTTTAGTGTAGAAAATCAGACTGTGAGATTTCCTCCATAGGTGTTAAGAGCAGCAGTGTGATGTGATGAAGTGTGATGAGAGCGTGCTTGTGAATTAAACCAATGCATGGGTTAGGCTGCGTCTATAGTAAGCACGCAACAGAAGGCAAAGTTAGCGCATGCCTGTCGCTCCAGCAATCCCTGCACTGAGGTCCGAGGCGACGGGGAGGCCCTGCATCGCTCGCACGCACTGTGGACGACCAAGCGTGTGCCCATGATAATCACGGCCTTAGAGGGATGAGTGTGTCAGAGCCTAGAAGGGGCATATAGATGATGGAGGAGGAGGGAGGAGGAGATGATAGCATTGTAAGAGTTAACAAGATAGTTAGTTTAAGCAGAAAGTGAGGAGAGGTTAGAGATAAGGGTAGATGTCAGAGGAGAGAGTTCAATTAAGCTGAGGTATCGAGTAGGACAGGGGTGAGGGGAATGAGAGGTGGTGGATGATGAGAGCAGAAGAGGTCATGTACAAATAGACCTTGTTAGTCAGAGAGCAGTCATTCCAGAGGGCACGTGAGAAGTGAAGAGTAAAGTGAGACATGGAATGTGGATTACATTAGATGGGTTAATACGCTTAGCAGGGAGGTGGAGAGAGAGAGGCAAGAGGCAGAGAGTGGTGCAGGGGTTGAGGAAGAGATGTTGCATGTACCTTATCAGAACATTAAAGAACATCAATTCACACTGGTGCAGAGTTGATGATGAATCCAGTTCACCTCCAATTCAATTTTAACAGAAATGTTTCATTCTTCATTACTGAAAAAAAAGAAAAGTAAAAAACATTTCATTACTATTTTCAAAATGGATTGAATTCCCCCAACAATGACTATGTGTTACCAATATATCCCTCTCAGTCCCACTGCAGCATATACTGTACCAGTGTGAAAGTAGGAAGGTACACAGTACCGGTAAAACAATACGTGCCGGTACTATGCACCATATGAATTATAAGGGGATGTAAATCTCCCAGTCTCTCTCCATATCCGCAACAGAGCGGGCTCCGGTCAGTGGCATGGATGCCCATATATGGGTATGCTCATATTTGGGCATCCCATGTCACTGACCGGAGCCGGCTCTGAGTATAGGGATATATGCGGAGACGCAGAGGTGCAAGGAAATGGGAGGAGGCACGGTGAGAAACAGGGAGAGACCACAGGAAGATAGAGGGCAACAACTTCCACAAGGTACTTGTATGGGTAGAATTGTTTGTATTTTGTGCAGAGGGGGTAATTTCAGATAAAATACAATTCTCCACCCTCTACGAAACAATTCCACTTTGTTCAGTAAGCCAGAAAGTCTTGGTCCCATGTGGACTGAATTTAATGCAAATAAGGTCCTTAATACACAAGTAAAGAATAAAGTTACTTATTCTCTACTGTAAGAAGTGCCACATTGCCCACTATTTGGGTCCTGTGCCCAGATTGTGACCATGCATGGCAGAGGTGAGATTCCCCCAACTCCAATTTGCTACACTCTCCAAGAGAGATAATTGTGATCAGAGGTGGAACTAGGGGAGGGTGTGAGCAGGGTCACTGCCCAGGGAGTAACCTGACTGGGGGCACGGAAATCTCATTTAGTGCATATGTTGCGGCACTGCATTGATTGACCGGTCAATCTGCACTGCTGCCTGTCACAGTGACATCCTGATCGGGCACTGTGATCAGCTATAGCACTGACCCAGGTGAGATAGTTCAGCACTTTACAAGGAGGGAACAGATGTTGTGGGTGACAGATGCTGGAGGTAGGCCAAGACTGTTGGCCAGAGTAACGTGGAGACTTACTGCACTCTGCATGCCCATCCTCTCCCTGACATCAGGGGAAGGAAGTGGCCCTGGGGTGTGTGTAGGTATGCCAGATGTCAGTGTATGCATAAGTAAGTATGCCTGTGTAGTGGGAGGTGTAGGGGCGTTAAGCTGGAGGACTTAAAACAGGCACAAAAGCACATAGATACCTCTGATTATACCGCACCAAATGCTGATAATATCATGCTGTAGCTGCACTTTACAGAAGATGATGCAGATGTCATCATTGGTTGGTGGGTTCATTAAATCAATCCATCATATCATAACCACACTGTGCATATGATGTACTGAATCAGTAACACCAGGAAGACATCTCCATGTTAGGAGTAGAGTTGAAGTTAACAGAATATGTCCAGCACTGTGGTGTGTAGCCCATAAATAATAATTGTGCACATTACCAGAACAACATACTGTCAACTGCAAGATCATTTTGCTGCTTGTAGCGTATGCTCATCCTGTACAGTGTTGTAGTAGATCCGTCTCTTCAGTGTTCACTGCAACAAAAGTAAGACATTGCATTAATATTACAGACGTTTGGGGGCTGAAATCTCACTTCGCTGCGGACAATTTCCCTTTGCATAAGATTCTTGTGATTATGTCAATGATGATCAATAACTGCATCATAACACAGCCGCTCTATACAGAAGATGTACTTGCTCTCATTGGTCATTGAGGTAATACGTCACACAATGTACAGATATAGCAAGGATTATTTCTCCCACTTGTGCATTATGGCATTATGATGGGAAATGTTGTGAGATTCTGCATTATCAGCATCACTGAATCTTTTGGAAATTAAGTGATATTCTATGTTTTAATGCAATATTATGGGTGATCAGCCGGTAAAATAATAATAGCTTGCTGTATCTGTAGCCATGCTCTACCCATGATGTGCTGAACCAATGACTGCAGAGAGATTCAGAGTGCTAAACATGACTGGAACGCATCTCTGAATAATGGGCAGCAAAGCAGTGCAGAATAGGAGGTGAAAGTATTTAAAATGGAAGATCCTTAGCAGCTGTGTGGAGAGTAGACAGTACAGACTGACCAAGTAAATGGTAAAAGGAGTAACTTCAACATTACTTGGCTTTGTTCTCCACATTGAAGCTTTCCTCCTCTTTAAATCACTAATACTGATGCCATGTGTAACCTGTACTGAGAGTTATATAATCTACTGGCCTAGATGAAACCATATGATGCAAACAGGATCCATCCCACTCCAGATTCATAGAATTGAACCACCTCAACCTTTCATAACAATCACATAGAACTGCAGCTGTGCGCTACTGCACATGTTCTTGTTATGAATGGTAGTAGATGTGGTCCTTGGGTCTTTACTTCATACTGTAGCCACCCTCTACTCATGATGTATTGAATCAACGAAAACTTGCATGGTTCAGATCACAGGAAGGGGTAGAGTAGAGATGAAAATATTCAATGTGAAACCCGTAGCAGCCGGATTGTGTGGAGTCAATAAAACGACAAATACTAAATGGTAAATGAGAAATATACACATTGCTTATCTGTCTCTGTGTAGTAATTTTCCTTCTCTTCAACTGTCCTTCAAATTTTCTCTTTTGCAAGAAAAGGAACACATGGCTTCAATATTCACTTCTGTTCTGCAGTCATCCCTCCTGAAATAAAAGTTAAGCATTGCATTGTTATTATGATAATACATACAATAAACCTTGCTCCAAACCATTTGATGCAAAGCAAATCCACCTCCCACCCACAGCTGTGCTCCTTCTAGAGCATGCATGTCAAACTCCAGTCCTCGAGGGTCCCAAACAGGCCAGGTTTTCAGTAGGGATATCCTGAAAACCTGGCCTGTTTGCTGCCCTCGAGGACTGGAGTTTGACATCCTTGTTCTTGAGCTTCTACCACGCAAGTCATCCATGTGAGTGACACTGTACTGCAGTCCTGGTCTGCACACAATCTACTGAATCAATGACATCACACTGTAAAGGCAATCTACAAGATGTATTAGTTGTCCACACTTCCGAAATGTTACTTTTATGTCCAAATCACTTATTCCCATGACCTGATATTTGTATTTGTTATTTATAGGATTGTCACAAAGAGTTGATGAGGTCACCAAATGATAGTATGTAGAGAGAAAGAGAGATCTCAGAACAGAGCCCTGATGTATACCCACAGACAGATCAATAGAAGACGAAGACATGTTAGCAACAGAGATGGAGAATGTGTGACAGGAAAGTTATGATGAAAACCAGGATAGAACTGTGTTACGGATACCAAGAGAGAGTTTAGAATATGAAGGAGGAGAGTGATTGAGAGCATCAAACGCAGCAGATAGATCAAGTAGGATTAGTAGGGAAAAGTGACCTTGGGAATTTGCTTTAAGCACAGTCTGTAGAACGAGCTGTACGAAAGGCAGGTTGTAAAGGATCCAGGAGGGCATGTGATTTAAGAATGTTGACATTCTAGCAATTAGGAGACAAACAGCAGGAGGGATACAGGGCGGTAGTTAGTAAGGCACATAGGGTGTAGGTTGTTTCTGAGAAAAGGGTGACCACTACAGGCTTAAAGTAAGAGGGTAAAGAGCCAGAGAATAGGGAGGAATTGAAGATGTGGGTGAGAGTGGGGACTAAGAGATGCAGTAAGGTGTGAGGGGATACGATCTAGAGGGCATGTGGTAGAGGGAGAAGAGAAGATGATTAGCTTCCAGCTCTGTAAGAGAAGAAAAGGAGTCAAATGCAGAAGGAGAATTAGGTAGAAGGAGAGAAGGGGGAAGGGACAGAAGGAATCTCCTTGTGGGTGGCATCCACCTTGCCTCTGAAGTAGTCAAATGCTTGAGGAGAAGTGAAGGAAGGATGGCAAGTGTGAGGAGAAGGTTAGTGGAGGGAGTCAAATACAGGGAAAAAAAGACAGCGTAAATTAAATTTGAGTGTTGATGAATGTGGAAAAAAAGTAGTGTGGTTTGGCCCCAGAGAGCAGCTTTATACAGGACTGGAGACATTTTTACTGTAGAAAAATCAAATATCAATTGTGTGATTTCCTTCATAGGCATTAAGAACAGCGAGTGGAAGTGTGATGAACATGTTTGGGAATTTAGCCAAGGGTGTGGGCTAGAGGGACAAGTGTGTCAGAGCCTAGAGGGGGCATATAGATAGGAGGATAGCATTGTAAGAGTTAATAAGATTGTTAGTTTAAGCGGAAAGAGAGAGAGAGCAGAGAGGTTAGAGTAGATGTCAGAGGAGAGTTTAATTAAGCAGAGGCAAATCAGTGGGACAGGTAAGATGGGGTGAGGGGAATGACTGATTGTGAATGATGAGAGCAGAAGAGGTCATGTACAACTAGAGCCTTGTTAGTCAGAGAACGGACATTCCAGATGGCATAGGAGAAGGGAAGAGAAAAGTAAGGAAAGGAATGTGGATTACATTAGATAGGTTAACACTCTTAGCAGGGAGGCAGAGGCAGGGAGGCCCGATGTGTATATGAGCAGGTTCAAGATTATAAGAGATATCCCACACATCAGCAAACATACTGCACCGACACACTTTATTCGAGCAAATACCCGGTATGTACCTGGCAGATACCTGGAATGCGCCGCTCCTCACCTCTGACAAGCCCCGTTGTGTTTGCCTTCCCAGCCTGGGTTCATGCCTGGCTGACGGGCGGCTGATCTGTTAAATGATAATGATTAGGATTTAATAGGCTGCAATGCTTCGCGTGTCTACCAGATGGCATAAATTCATGAATTGTAATGCAGTATATATATATATGTACTGTGCAGTATTGCAGCCAGCGGGAATAAAATGCTTCAATCCCTGCTTGGAAAATACCTCAATGCACTCGGGCAGAAAACAGTCACAAACCTCAATACACCCGGGTATACCCGAATTCGTGGGACTAGCCGAGCTCGAATAAAGTGTGTCGCCAGTGTAGAAGGAGACACAGAGATAGGTGTAGAGAGAGACAGAGATAGCTCTATGTAGAGAGAGAGGGACGTAGAGAGAATGAGACAGATAGGCGCAGAGAGAGGGGGCGCAGAGAGAGGAGGCGCCAAAAGAGGGGGCGCAGAGAGAGGGGGCACAGAGAATAGGATATTAAAGAGTGCTTTTCATTGAGCAGTGCAGAAATAGCTGCAATAGAGGTCTGTACAAATGGTGCAGTGTGTAGACACATGCAAAGGTAGGGGAAGGAAAGAGGAGAACATGTGGATAAAAGCAGGAGTGTGGAAGTTAGAGAAATTAGAAAAGTTTAACAGAGGAGTGAGGAAACAGCAAGCAGAAAGAACAAGAGAGAGGTTACATTGGGATGACGTTCTGTGGTAAAGAGAAAATGCTAGGAGAGAGCTTTCAAATATTAGAGGACATGAATTGAGGGAGCAAATGTATAAATCAAAACCTGAGGGGGAGGTATAGCACGAAAGCTTGCAGATTATAGTCTTAATGTTGCGTGTACCTGTCAGGGTATTCAAGAAGTTAAATTCTCACAAGTGCAGAGTTCATGATGAAATGCTGAATCTAGTCCCCCTCCAATTTAATTTTAATATAACTTTTCCATTCTTCATTACTGCAAAAAGCAAACAAAACAAAACCACATTGCATTACTATTTTCAAAATGGATTGAATGGCATATTCAACAGTGACTGTGTGATGCCAATATTCCCCACTCACTCGTAGTGAAGCACATATTGTACTAGTGTTGAAAGTAGGCCGGTAGAGTCAGGTACGCAGTACTGATAAAACAATAAGTGCCCGTCGTAAGTACCAGCTCCGCAACAGTGCGGGCATCACATTAGTGACGTGGATGAACATATATGGATAAGCCCATATTAAGGCATCACGTGACCAGAGCCGTCACTGACTGGGTATACGTAAAGACGCAGGGAGATGCAAGGAAAGGGAGGGAGAGAGACAGGGAGAAGATGTGAAACGGAGGAAGGCACGGATGGAGGGAGTTCTTCCGAGCTTCTGCGGGCCTCTCTCTTTCACTGGTGCATGCCGGGAGCTGGTCCCAACATCCACAAAGTGTGTGTGTATTATTGGTTGTATTTTATGGGGGTAGGAGGGTAGTGTGTATATTGTGTGTGTGGGAGTATTATATTGTGTGTAGAGGTGCAGAGGAGAGTACTAGATTGTGTATCTTGTGTAAGGGTGTTGTGTATATTGTGTTTGGAGCTATAATATTATTGGGGAGATTAGTATTGAGGAGGTATTATAGTGTGTATTGTGGGGAGTATTAGTGTGTGTATTGTTTGTGGGTGACAGATGCTGGGGGTATGCAGCAATCCCTGCACTGAGGTCCGAGGCGGCTCTGCATCGCTCGCACGCATTGTGGATGACCAAGCATGTGCCCATGATAATCATGGCCTTAGAGGTATGAGTGTGTCAGAGCCTAGAAGGGGTATATATATAATGGAGGAGGGTGGAGGAAGTAGGAGGAGGGAGGAGGAGATGATAGCATTGTAAAAGTTAACAAGATAGTTAGTTTAAGCAGAAAGTGAGGAGAGGTTAGAGATAAGGGTAGATGTCAGAGGAGAGAGTTCAATTAAGCTGAGGTATCGAGTAGGACAGGGGTGAGGGGAATGAGAGGTGGTGGATGAGAGCAGAAGAGGTCATGTACAAATAGACCTTGTTAGTCAGAGAGCAGTCATTCCAGAGGGCACGTGAGAAGTGAAGAGTAAAGTGAGACATGGAATGTGGATTACATTAGATGGGTTAATACGCTTAGCAGGGAGGTGGAGAGAGAGAGGCAAGAGGCAGAGAGTGGTGCAGGGGTTGAGGAAGAGATGTTGCATGTACCTTATCAGAACATTAAAGAACATCAATTCACACTGGTGCAGAGTTGATGATGAATCCAGTTCACCTCCAATTCAATTTTAACAGAAATGTTTCATTCTTCATTACTGAAAAAAAAGAAAAGTAAAAAACATTTCATTACTATTTTCAAAATGGATTGAATTCCCCCAACAATGACTATGTGTTACCAATATATCCCTCTCAGTCCCACTGCAGCATATACTGTACCAGTGTGAAAGTAGGAAGGTACACAGTACCGGTAAAACAATACGTGCCGGTACTATGCACCATATGAATTATAAGGGGATGTAAATCTCCCAGTCTCTCTCCATATCCGCAACAGAGCGGGCTCCGGTCAGTGGCATGGATGCCCATATATGGGTATGCTCATATTTGGGCATCCCATGTCACTGACCGGAGCCGGCTCTGAGTATAGGGATATATGCGGAGACGCAGAGGTGCAAGGAAATGGGAGGAGGCACGGTGAGAAACAGGGAGAGACCACAGGAAGATAGAGGGCAACAACTTCCACAAGGTACTTGTATGGGTATAATTGTTTGTATTTTGTGCAGAGGGGGTAATTTCAGATAAAATACAATTCTCCACCCTCTACGAAACAATTCCACTTTGTTCAGTAAGCCAGAAAGTCTTGGTCCCATGTGGACTGAATTTAATGCAAATAAGGTCCTTAATACACAAGTAAAGAATAAAGTTACTTATTCTCTACTGTAAGAAGTGCCACATTGCCCACTATTTGGGTCCTGTGCCCAGATTGTGACCATGCATGGCAGAGGTGAGATTCCCCCAACTCCAATTTGCTACACTTTCCAAGAGAGATAATTGTGATCAGAGGTGGAACTAGGGGAGGGTGTGAGCAGGGTCACTGCCCAGGGAGTAACCTGACTGGGGGCACGGAAATCTCATTTAGTGCATATGTTGCGGCACTGCATTGATTGACCGGTCAATCTGCACTGCTGCCTGTCACAGTGACATCCTGATCGGGCACTGTGATCAGCTATAGCACTGACCCAGGTGAGATAGTTCAGCACTTTACAAGGAGGGAACAGATGTTGTGGGTGACAGATGCTGGAGGTAGGCCAAGACTGTTGGCCAGAGTAACGTGGAGACTTACTGCACTCTGCATGCCCATCCTCTCCCTGACATCAGGGGAAGGAAGTGGCCCTGGGGTGTGTGTAGGTATGCCAGATGTCAGTGTATGCATAAGTAAGTATGCCTGTGTAGTGGGAGGTGTAGGGGCGTTAAGCTGGAGGACTTAAAACAGGCACAAAAGCACATAGATACCTCTGATTATACCGCACCAAATGCTGATAATATCATGCTGTAGCTGCACTTTACAGAAGATGATGCAGATGTCATCATTGGTTGGTGGGTTCATTAAATCAATCCATCATATCATAACCACACTGTGCATATGATGTACTGAATCAGTAACACCAGGAAGACATCTCCATGTTAGGAGTAGAGTTGAAGTTAACAGAATATGTCCAGCACTGTGGTGTGTAGCCCATAAATAATAATTGTGCACATTACCAGAACAACATACTGTCAACTGCAAGATCATTTTGCTGCTTGTAGCGTATGCTCATCCTGTACAGTGTTGTAGTAGATCCGTCTCTTCAGTGTTCACTGCAACAAAAGTAAGACATTGCATTAATATTACAGACGTTTGGGGGCTGAAATCTCACTTCGCTGCGGACAATTTCCCTTTGCATAAGATTCTTGTGATTATGTCAATGATGATCAATAACTGCATCATAACACAGCCGCTCTATACAGAAGATGTACTTGCTCTCAATGGTCATGGAGGTAATACGTCACACAATGTACAGATATAGCAAGGATTATTTCTCCCACTGGTGCATTATGGCATTATGATGGGAAATGTTGTGAGATTCTGCATTATCAGCATCACTGAATCTTTTGGAAATTAAGTGATATTCTATGTTTTAATGCAATATTATGGATGATCAGCCGGTAAAATAATAATAGCTTGCTGTATCTGTAGCCATGCTCTACCCATGATGTGCTGAACCAATGACTGCAGAGAGATTCAGAGTGGTAAACATGACTGGAACGCATCTCTGAATAATGGGCAGCAAAGCAGTGCAGAATAGGAGGTGAAAGTATTTAAAATGGAAGATCCTTAGCAGCTGTGTGGGGAGTAGACAGTACAGACTGACCAAGTAAATGGTAAAAGGAGTAACTTCAACATTACTTGGCTTTGTTCTCCACATTGAAGCTTTCCTCCTCTTTAAATCACTAATACTGATGCCATGTGTAACCTGTACTGAGAGTTATATAATCTACTGGCCTAGATGAAACCATATGATGCAAACAGGATCCATCCCACTCCAGATTCATAGAATTGAACCACCTCAACCTTTCATAACAATCACATAGAACTGCAGCTGTGCGCTACTGCACATGTTCTTGTTATGAATGGTAGTAGATGTGGTCCTTGGGTCTTTACTTCATACTGTAGCCACACTCTACTCATGATGTATTGAATCAACGAAAACTTGCATGGTTCAGATCACAGGAAGGGGTAGAGTAGAGATGAAAATATTCAATGTGAAACCCGTAGCAGCCGGATTGTGTGGAGTCAATAAAACGACAAATACTAAATGGTAAATGAGAAATATACACATTGCTTATCTGTCTCTGTGTAGTAATTTTCCTTCTCTTCAACTGTCCTTCAAATTTTCTCTTTTGCAAGAAAAGGAACACATGGCTTCAATATTCACTTCTGTTCTGCAGTCATCCCTCCTGAAATAAAAGTTAAGCATTGCATTGTTATTATGATAATACATACAATAAACCTTGCTCCAAACCATTTGATGCAAAGCAAATCCACCTCCCACCCACAGCTGTGCTCCTTCTAGAGCATGCATGTCAAACTCCAGTCCTCGAGGGTCCCAAACAGGCCAGGTTTTCAGTAGGGATATCCTGAAAACCTGGCCTGTTTGCTGCCCTCGAGGACTGGAGTTTGACATCCTTGTTCTTGAGCTTCTACCACGCAAGTCATCCATGTGAGTGACACTGTACTGCAGTCCTGGTCTGCACACAATCTACTGAATCAATGACATCACACTGTAAAGGCAATCTACAAGATGTATTAGTTGTCCACACTTCCGAAATGTTACTTTTATGTCCAAATCACTTATTCCCATGACCTGATATTTGTATTTGTTATTTATAGGATTGTCACAAAGAGTTGATGAGGTCACCAAATGATAGTATGTAGAGAGAAAGAGAGATCTCAGAACAGAGCCCTGATGTATACCCACAAACAGATCAATAGAAGACGAAGACATGTTAGCAACAGAGATGGAGAATGTGTGACAGGAAAGTTATGATGAAAACCAGGATAGAACTGTGTTACGGATACCAAGAGAGAGTTTAGAATATGAAGGAGGAGAGTGATTGAGAGCATCAAACGCAGCAGATAGATCAAGTAGGATTAGTAGGGAAAAGTGACCTTGGGAATTTGCTTTAAGCACAGTCTGTAGAACGAGCTGTACGAAAGGCAGGTTGTAAAGGATCCAGGAGGGCATGTGATTTAAGAATGTTGACATTCTAGCAATTAGGAGACAAACAGCAGGAGGGATACAGGGCGGTAGTTAGTAAGGCACATAGGGTGTAGGTTGTTTCTGAGAAAAGGGTGACCACTACAGGCTTAAAGTAAGAGGGTAAAGAGCCAGAGAATAGGGAGGAATTGAAGATGTGGGTGAGAGTGGGGACTAAGAGATGCAGTAAGGTGTGAGGGGATACGATCTAGAGGGCATGTGGTAGAGGGAGAAGAGAAGATGATTAGCTTCCAGCTCTGTAAGAGAAGAAAAGGAGTCAAATGCAGAAGGAGAATTAGGTAGAAGGAGAGAAGGGGGAAGGGACAGAAGGAATCTCCTTGTGGGTGGCATCCACCTTGCCTCTGAAGTAGTCAAATGCTTGAGGAGAAGTGAAGGAAGGATGGCAAGTGTGAGGAGAAGGTTAGTGGAGGGAGTCAAATACAGGGAAAAAAAGACAGCGTAAATTAAATTTGAGTGTTGATGAATGTGAAAAAAAAGTAGTGTGGTTTGGCCCCAGAGAGCAGCTTTATACAGGACTGGAGACATTTTTACTGTAGAAAAATCAAATATCAATTGTGTGATTTCCTTCATAGGCATTAAGAACAGCGAGTGGAAGTGTGATGAACATGTTTGGGAATTTAGCCAAGGGTGTGGGCTAGAGGGACAAGTGTGTCAGAGCCTAGAGGGGGCATATAGATAGGAGGATAGCATTGTAAGAGTTAATAAGATTGTTAGTTTAAGCGGAAAGAGAGAGAGAGCAGAGAGGTTAGAGTAGATGTCAGAGGAGAGTTTAATTAAGCAGAGGCAAATCAGTGGGACAGGTAAGATGGGGTGAGGGGAATGACTGATTGTGAATGATGAGAGCAGAAGAGGTCATGTACAACTAGAGCCTTGTTAGTCAGAGAACGGACATTCCAGATGGCATAGGAGAAGGGAAGAGAAAAGTAAGGAAAGGAATGTGGATTACATTAGATAGGTTAACACTCTTAGCAGGGAGGCAGAGGCAGGGAGGCCCGATGTGTATATGAGCAGGTTCAAGATTATAAGAGATATCCCACACATCAGCAAACATAGAAGGAGACACAGAGATAGGTGTAGAGAGAGACAGAGATAGCTCTATGTAGAGAGAGAGGGACGTAGAGAGAATGAGACAGATAGGCGCAGAGAGAGGGGGCGCAGAGAGAGGAGGCGCCAAAAGA
Organism: Ascaphus truei; assembly: GCF_040206685.1. NCBI lineage: Eukaryota > Metazoa > Chordata > Amphibia > Anura > Ascaphidae > Ascaphus > Ascaphus truei. The sequence goes on along the minus strand of NW_027457153.1, from coordinate 33,620 downwards.
GGGGGCGCAGAGAGAGGGGGCACAGAGAATAGGATATTAAAGAGTGCTTTTCATTGAGCAGTGCAGAAATAGCTGCAATAGAGGTCTGTACAAATGGTGCAGTGTGTAGACACATGCAAAGGTAGGGGAAGGAAAGAGGAGAACATGTGGATAAAAGCAGGAGTGTGGAAGTTAGAGAAATTAGAAAAGTTTAACAGAGGAGTGAGGAAACAGCAAGCAGAAAGAACAAGAGAGAGGTTACATTGGGATGACGTTCTGTGGTAAAGAGAAAATGCTAGGAGAGAGCTTTCAAATATTAGAGGACATGAATTGAGGGAGCAAATGTATAAATCAAAACCTGAGGGGGAGGTATAGCACGAAAGCTTGCAGATTATAGTCTTAATGTTGCGTGTACCTGTCAGGGTATTCAAGAAGTTAAATTCTCACAAGTGCAGAGTTCATGATGAAATGCTGAATCTAGTCCCCCTCCAATTTAATTTTAATATAACTTTTCCATTCTTCATTACTGCAAAAAGCAAACAAAACAAAACCACATTGCATTACTATTTTCAAAATGGATTGAATGGCATATTCAACAGTGACTGTGTGATGCCAATATTCCCCACTCACTCGTAGTGAAGCACATATTGTACTAGTGTTGAAAGTAGGCCGGTAGAGTCAGGTACGCAGTACTGATAAAACAATAAGTGCCCGTCGTAAGTACCAGCTCCGCAACAGTGCGGGCATCACATTAGTGACGTGGATGAACATATATGGATAAGCCCATATTAAGGCATCACGTGACCAGAGCCGTCACTGACTGGGTATACGTAAAGACGCAGGGAGATGCAAGGAAAGGGAGGGAGAGAGACAGGGAGAAGATGTGAAACGGAGGAAGGCACGGATGGAGGGAGTTCTTCCGAGCTTCTGCGGGCCTCTCTCTTTCACTGGTGCATGCCGGGAGCTGGTCCCAACATCCACAAAGTGTGTGTGTATTATTGGTTGTATTTTATGGGGGTAGGAGGGTAGTGTGTATATTGTGTGTGTGGGAGTATTATATTGTGTGTAGAGGTGCAGAGGAGAGTACTAGATTGTGTATCTTGTGTAAGGGTGTTGTGTATATTGTGTTTGGAGCTATAATATTATTGGGGAGATTAGTATTGAGGAGGTATTATAGTGTGTATTGTGGGGAGTATTAGTGTGTGTATTGTTTGTGGGTGACAGATGCTGGGGGTATGCAGCAATCCCTGCACTGAGGTCCGAGGCGGCTCTGCATCGCTCGCACGCATTGTGGATGACCAAGCATGTGCCCATGATAATCATGGCCTTAGAGGGATGAGTGTGTCAGAGCCTAGAAGGGGTATATATATAATGGAGGAGGGTGGAGGAAGTAGGAGGAGGGAGGAGGAGATGATAGCATTGTAAAAGTTAACAAGATAGTTAGTTTAAGCAGAAAGTGAGGAGAGGTTAGAGATAAGGGTAGATGTCAGAGGAGAGAGTTCAATTAAGCTGAGGTATCGAGTAGGACAGGGGTGAGGGGAATGAGAGGTGGTGGATGAGAGCAGAAGAGGTCATGTACAAATAGACCTTGTTAGTCAGAGAGCAGTCATTCCAGAGGGCACGTGAGAAGTGAAGAGTAAAGTGAGACATGGAATGTGGATTACATTAGATGGGTTAATACGCTTAGCAGGGAGGTGGAGAGAGAGAGGCAAGAGGCAGAGAGTGGTGCAGGGGTTGAGGAAGAGATGTTGCATGTACCTTATCAGAACATTAAAGAACATCAATTCACACTGGTGCAGAGTTGATGATGAATCCAGTTCACCTCCAATTCAATTTTAACAGAAATGTTTCATTCTTCATTACTGAAAAAAAAGAAAAGTAAAAAACATTTCATTACTATTTTCAAAATGGATTGAATTCCCCCAACAATGACTATGTGTTACCAATATATCCCTCTCAGTCCCACTGCAGCATATACTGTACCAGTGTGAAAGTAGGAAGGTACACAGTACCGGTAAAACAATACGTGCCGGTACTATGCACCATATGAATTATAAGGGGATGTAAATCTCCCAGTCTCTCTCCATATCCGCAACAGAGCGGGCTCCGGTCAGTGGCATGGATGCCCATATATGGGTATGCTCATATTTGGGCATCCCATGTCACTGACCGGAGCCGGCTCTGAGTATAGGGATATATGCGGAGACGCAGAGGTGCAAGGAAATGGGAGGAGGCACGGTGAGAAACAGGGAGAGACCACAGGAAGATAGAGGGCAACAACTTCCACAAGGTACTTGTATGGGTATAATTGTTTGTATTTTGTGCAGAGGGGGTAATTTCAGATAAAATACAATTCTCCACCCTCTACGAAACAATTCCACTTTGTTCAGTAAGCCAGAAAGTCTTGGTCCCATGTGGACTGAATTTAATGCAAATAAGGTCCTTAATACACAAGTAAAGAATAAAGTTACTTATTCTCTACTGTAAGAAGTGCCACATTGCCCACTATTTGGGTCCTGTGCCCAGATTGTGACCATGCATGGCAGAGGTGAGATTCCCCCAACTCCAATTTGCTACACTCTCCAAGAGAGATAATTGTGATCAGAGGTGGAACTAGGGGAGGGTGTGAGCAGGGTCACTGCCCAGGGAGTAACCTGACTGGGGGCACGGAAATCTCATTTAGTGCATATGTTGCGGCACTGCATTGATTGACCGGTCAATCTGCACTGCTGCCTGTCACAGTGACATCCTGATCGGGCACTGTGATCAGCTATAGCACTGACCCAGGTGAGATAGTTCAGCACTTTACAAGGAGGGAACAGATGTTGTGGGTGACAGATGCTGGAGGTAGGCCAAGACTGTTGGCCAGAGTAACGTGGAGACTTACTGCACTCTGCATGCCCATCCTCTCCCTGACATCAGGGGAAGGAAGTGGCCCTGGGGTGTGTGTAGGTATGCCAGATGTCAGTGTATGCATAAGTAAGTATGCCTGTGTAGTGGGAGGTGTAGGGGCGTTAAGCTGGAGGACTTAAAACAGGCACAAAAGCACATAGATACCTCTGATTATACCGCACCAAATGCTGATAATATCATGCTGTAGCTGCACTTTACAGAAGATGATGCAGATGTCATCATTGGTTGGTGGGTTCATTAAATCAATCCATCATATCATAACCACACTGTGCATATGATGTACTGAATCAGTAACACCAGGAAGACATCTCCATGTTAGGAGTAGAGTTGAAGTTAACAGAATATGTCCAGCACTGTGGTGTGTAGCCCATAAATAATAATTGTGCACATTACCAGAACAACATACTGTCAACTGCAAGATCATTTTGCTGCTTGTAGCGTATGCTCATCCTGTACAGTGTTGTAGTAGATCCGTCTCTTCAGTGTTCACTGCAACAAAAGTAAGACATTGCATTAAGATTACAGACGTTTGGGGGCTGAAATCTCACTTCGCTGCGGACAATTTCCCTTTGCATAAGATTCTTGTGATTATGTCAATGATGATCAATAACTGCATCATAACACAGCCGCTCTATACAGAAGATGTACTTGCTCTCAATGGTCATGGAGGTAATACGTCACACAATGTACAGATATAGCAAGGATTATTTCTCCCACTGGTGCATTATGGCATTATGATGGGAAATGTTGTGAGATTCTGCATTATCAGCATCACTGAATCTTTTGGAAATTAAGTGATATTCTATGTTTTAATGCAATATTATGGATGATCAGCCGGTAAAATAATAATAGCTTGATGTATCTGTAGCCATGCTCTCTACCCATGATGTGCTGAACCAATGACTGCAGAGAGATTCAGAGTGGTAAACATGACTGGAACGCATCTCTGAATAATGGGCAGCAAAGCAGTGCAGAATAGGAGGTGAAAGTATTTAAAATGGAAGATCCTTAGCAGCTGTGTGGGGAGTAGACAGTACAGACTGACCAAGTAAATGGTAAAAGGAATAACTTCAACATTACTTGGCTTTGTTCTCCACATTGAAGCTTTCCTCCTCTTTAAATCACTAATACTGATGCCATGTGTAACCTGTACTGAGAGTTATATAATCTACTGGCCTAGATGAAACCATATGATGCAAACAGGATCAATCCCACTCCAGATTCATAGAATTGAACCACCTCAATCTTTCATAACAATCACATAGAACTGCAGCTGTGCGCTACTGCACATGTTCTTGTTATGAATGGTAGTAGATGTGGTCCTTGGGTCTTTACTTCATACTGTAGCCACCCTCTACTCATGATGTATTGAATCAATGAAAACTTGCATGGTTCAGATCACAGGAAGGGGTAGAGTAGAGATGAAAATATTCAATGTGAAACCCGTAGCAGCCGGATTGTGTGGAGTCAATAAAACGACAAATACTAAATGGTAAATGAGAAATATACACATTGCTTATCTGTCTCTGTGTAGTAATTTTCCTTCTCTTCAACTGTCCTTCAAATTTTCTCTTTTGCAAGAAAAGGAACACATGGCTTCAATATTCACTTCTGTTCTGCAGTCATCCCTCCTGAAATAAAAGTTAAGCATTGCATTGTTATTATGATAATACATACAATAAACCTTGCTCCAAACCATTTGATGCAAAGCAAATCCACCTCCCACCCACAGCTGTGCTCCTTCTAGAGCATGCATGTCAAACTCCAGTCCTCGAGGGTCCCAAACAGGCCAGGTTTTCAGTAGGGATATCCTGAAAACCTGGCCTGTTTGCTGCCCTCGAGGACTGGAGTTTGACATCCTTGTTCTTGAGCTTCTACCACGCAAGTCATCCATGTGAGTGACACTGTACTGCAGTCCTGGTCTGCACACAATCTACTGAATCAATGACATCACACTGTAAAGGCAATCTACAAGATGTATTAGTTGTCCACACTTCCGAAATGTTACTTTTATGTCCAAATCACTTATTCCCATGACCTGATATTTGTATTTGTTATTTATAGGATTGTCACAAAGAGTTGATGAGGTCACCAAATGATAGTATGTAGAGAGAAAGAGAGATCTCAGAACAGAGCCCTGATGTATACCCACAAACAGATCAATAGAAGACGAAGACATGTTAGCAACAGAGATGGAGAATGTGTGACAGGAAAGTTATGATGAAAACCAGGATAGAACTGTGTTACGGATACCAAGAGAGAGTTTAGAATATGAAGGAGGAGAGTGATTGAGAGCATCAAACGCAGCAGATAGATCAAGTAGGATTAGTAGGGAAAAGTGACCTTGGGAATTTGCTTTAAGCACAGTCTGTAGAACGAGCTGTACGAAAGGCAGGTTGTAAAGGATCCAGGAGGGCATGTGATTTAAGAATGTTGACATTCTAGCAATTAGGAGACAAACAGCAGGAGGGATACAGGGCGGTAGTTAGTAAGGCACATAGGGTGTAGGTTGTTTCTGAGAAAAGGGTGACCACTACAGGCTTAAAGTAAGAGGGTAAAGAGCCAGAGAATAGGGAGGAATTGAAGATGTGGGTGAGAGTGGGGACTAAGAGATGCAGTAAGGTGTGAGGGGATACGATCTAGAGGGCATGTGGTAGAGGGAGAAGAGAAGATGATTAGCTTCCAGCTCTGTAAGAGAAGAAAAGGAGTCAAATGCAGAAGGAGAATTAGGTAGAAGGAGAGAAGGGGGAAGGGACAGAAGGAATCTCCTTGTGGGTGGCATCCACCTTGCCTCTGAAGTAGTCAAATGCTTGAGGAGAAGTGAAGGAAGGATGGCAAGTGTGAGGAGAAGGTTAGTGGAGGGAGTCAAATACAGGGAAAAAAAGACAGCGTAAATTAAATTTGAGTGTTGATGAATGTGAAAAAAAAGTAGTGTGGTTTGGCCCCAGAGAGCAGCTTTATACAGGACTGGAGACATTTTTACTGTAGAAAAATCAAATATCAATTGTGTGATTTCCTTCATAGGCATTAAGAACAGCGAGTGGAAGTGTGATGAACATGTTTGGGAATTTAGCCAAGGGTGTGGGCTAGAGGGACAAGTGTGTCAGAGCCTAGAGGGGGCATATAGATAGGAGGATAGCATTGTAAGAGTTAATAAGATTGTTAGTTTAAGCGGAAAGAGAGAGAGAGCAGAGAGGTTAGAGTAGATGTCAGAGGAGAGTTTAATTAAGCAGAGGCAAATCAGTGGGACAGGTAAGATGGGGTGAGGGGAATGACTGATTGTGAATGATGAGAGCAGAAGAGGTCATGTACAACTAGAGCCTTGTTAGTCAGAGAACGGACATTCCAGATGGCATAGGAGAAGGGAAGAGAAAAGTAAGGAAAGGAATGTGGATTACATTAGATAGGTTAACACTCTTAGCAGGGAGGCAGAGGCAGGGAGGCCCGATGTGTATATGAGCAGGTTCAAGATTATAAGAGATATCCCACACATCAGCAAACATAGAAGGAGACACAGAGATAGGTGTAGAGAGAGACAGAGATAGCTCTATGTAGAGAGAGAGGGACGTAGAGAGAATGAGACAGATAGGCGCAGAGAGAGGGGGCGCAGAGAGAGGAGGCGCCAAAAGAGGGGGTGCAGAGAGAGGGGGCACAGAGAATAGGATATTAAAGAGTGCTTTTCATTGAGCAGTGCAGAAATAGCTGCAATAGAGGTCTGTACAAATGGTGCAGTGTGTAGACACATGCAAAGGTAGGGGAAGGAAAGAGGAGAACATGTGGATAAAAGCAGGAGTGTGGAAGTTAGAGAAATTAGAAAAGTTTAACAGAGGAGTGAGGAAACAGCAAGCAGAAAGAACAAGAGAGGTTACATTGGGATGACGTTCTGTGGTAAAGAGAAAATGCTAGGAGAGAGCTTTCAAATATTAGAGGACATGAATTGAGGGAGCAAATGTATAAATCAAAACCTGAGGGGGAGGTATAGCACGAAAGCTTGCACAGCAGATTATAGTCTTAATGTTGCGTGTACCTGTCAGGGTATTCAAGAAGTTAAATTCTCACAAGTGCAGAGTTCATGATGAAATGCTGAATCTAGTCCCCCTCCAATTTAATTTTAATATAACTTTTCCATTCTTCATTACTGCAAAAAGCAAACAAAACAAAACCACATTGCATTACTATTTTCAAAATGGATTGAATGGCATATTCAACAGTGACTGTGTGATGCCAATATTCCCCACTCACTCGTAGTGAAGCACATATTGTACTAGTGTTGAAAGTAGGCCGGTAGAGTCAGGTACGCAGTACTGATAAAACAATAAGTGCCCGTCGTAAGTACCAGCTCCGCAACAGTGCGGGCATCACATTAGTGACGTGGATGAACATATATGGATAAGCCCATATTAAGGCATCACGTGACCAGAGCCGTCACTGACTGGGTATACGTAAAGACGCAGGGAGATGCAAGGAAAGGGAGGGAGAGAGACAGGGAGAAGATGTGAAACGGAGGAAGGCACGGATGGAGGGAGTTCTTCCGAGCTTCTGCGGGCCTCTCTCTTTCACTGGTGCATGCCGGGAGCTGGTCCCAACATCCACAAAGTGTGTGTGTATTATTGGTTGTATTTTATGGGGGTAGGAGGGTAGTGTGTATATTGTGTGTGTGGGAGTATTATATTGTGTGTAGAGGTGCAGAGGAGAGTACTAGATTGTGTATCTTGTGTAAGGGTGTTGTGTATATTGTGTTTGGAGCTATAATATTATTGGGGAGATTAGTATTGAGGAGGTATTATAGTGTGTATTGTGGGGAGTATTAGTGTGTGTATTGTTTGTGGGTGACAGATGCTGGGGGTATGCAGCAATCCCTGCACTGAGGTCCGAGGCGGCTCTGCATCGCTCGCACGCACTGTGGACGACCAAGCATGTGCCCATGATAATCATGGCCTTAGAGGGATGAGTGTGTCAGAGCCTAGAAGGGGTATATATATAATGGAGGAGGGAGGAGGAAGGAGGAGGAGGGAGGAGGAGATGATAGCTTTGTAAAAGTTAACAAGATAGTTAGTTTAAGCAGAAAGTGAGGAGAGGTTAGAGATAAGGGTAGATGTCAGAGGAGAGAGTTCAATTAAGCTGAGGTATCGAGTAGGACAGGGGTGAGGGGAATGAGAGGTGGTGGATGAGAGCAGAAGAGGTCATGTACAAATAGACCTTGTTAGTCAGAGAGCAGTCATTCCAGAGGGCACGTGAGAAGTGAAGAGTAAAGTGAGACATGGAATGTGGATTACATTAGATGGGTTAATACGCTTAGCAGGGAGGTGGAGAGAGAGAGGCAAGAGGCAGAGAGTGGTGCAGGGGTTGAGGAAGAGATGTTGCATGTACCTTATCAGAACATTAAAGAACATCAATTCACACTGGTGCAGAGTTGATGATGAATCCAGTTCACCTCCAATTCAATTTTAACAGAAATGTTTCATTCTTCATTACTGAAAAAAAAGAAAAGTAAAAAACATTTCATTACTATTTTCAAAATGGATTGAATTCCCCCAACAATGACTATGTGTTACCAATATATCCCTCTCAGTCCCACTGCAGCATATACTGTACCAGTGTGAAAGTAGGAAGGTACACAGTACCGGTAAAACAATACGTGCCGGTACTATGCACCATATGAATTATAAGGGGATGTAAATCTCCCAGTCTCTCTCCATATCCGCAACAGAGCGGGCTCCGGTCAGTGGCATGGATGCCCATATATGGGTATGCTCATATTTGGGCATCCCATGTCACTGACCGGAGCCGGCTCTGAGTATAGGGATATATGCGGAGACGCAGAGGTGCAAGGAAATGGGAGGAGGCACGGTGAGAAACAGGGAGAGACCACAGGAAGATAGAGGGCAACAACTTCCACAAGGTACTTGTATGGGTATAATTGTTTGTATTTTGTGCAGAGGGGGTAATTTCAGATAAAATACAATTCTCCACCCTCTACGAAACAATTCCACTTTGTTCAGTAAGCCAGAAAGTCTTGGTCCCATGTGGACTGAATTTAATGCAAATAAGGTCCTTAATACACAAGTAAAGAATAAAGTTACTTATTCTCTACTGTAAGAAGTGCCACATTGCCCACTATTTGGGTACTGTGCCCAGATTGTGACCATGCATGGCAGAGGTGAGATTCCCCCAACTCCAATTTGCTACACTCTCCAAGAGAGATAATTGTGATCAGAGGTGGAACTAGGGGAGGGTGTGAGCAGGGTCACTGCCCAGGGAGTAACCTGACTGGGGGCACGGAAATCTCATTTAGTGCATATGTTGCGGCACTGCATTGATTGACCGGTCAATCTGCACTGCTGCCTGTCACAGTGACATCCTGATCGGGCACTGTGATCAGCTATAGCACTGACCCAGGTGAGATAGTTCAGCACTTTACAAGGAGGGAACAGATGTTGTGGGTGACAGATGCTGGAGGTAGGCCAAGACTGTTGGCCAGAGTAACGTGGAGACTTACTGCACTCTGCATGCCCATCCTCTCCCTGACATCAGGGGAAGGAAGTGGCCCTGGGGTGTGTGTAGGTATGCCAGATGTCAGTGTATGCATAAGTAAGTATGCCTGTGTAGTGGGAGGTGTAGGGGCGTTAAGCTGGAGGACTTAAAACAGGCACAAAAGCACATAGATACCTCTGATTATACCGCACCAAATGCTGATAATATCATGCTGTAGCTGCACTTTACAGAAGATGATGCAGATGTCATCATTGGTTGGTGGGTTCATTAAATCAATCCATCATATCATAACCACACTGTGCATATGATGTACTGAATCAGTAACACCAGGAAGACATCTCCATGTTAGGAGTAGAGTTGAAGTTAACAGAATATGTCCAGCACTGTGGTGTGTAGCCCATAAATAATAATTGTGCACATTACCAGAACAACATACTGTCAACTGCAAGATCATTTTGCTGCTTGTAGCGTATGCTCATCCTGTACAGTGTTGTAGTAGATCCGTCTCTTCAGTGTTCACTGCAACAAAAGTAAGACATTGCATTAAGATTACAGACGTTTGGGGGCTGAAATCTCACTTCGCTGCGGACAATTTCCCTTTGCATAAGATTCTTGTGATTATGTCAATGATGATCAATAACTGCATCATAACACAGCCGCTCTATACAGAAGATGTACTTGCTCTCAATGGTCATGGAGGTAATACGTCACACAATGTACAGATATAGCAAGGATTATTTCTCCCACTGGTGCATTATGGCATTATGATGGGAAATGTTGTGAGATTCTGCATTATCAGCATCACTGAATCTTTTGGAAATTAAGTGATATTCTATGTTTTAATGCAATATTATGGATGATCAGCCGGTAAAATAATAATAGCTTGCTGTATCTGTAGCCATGCTCTACCCATGATGTGCTGAACCAATGACTGCAGAGAGATTCAGAGTGGTAAACATGACTGGAACGCATCTCTGAATAATGGGCAGCAAAGCAGTGCAGAATAGGAGGTGAAAGTATTTAAAATGGAAGATCCTTAGCAGCTGTGTGGGGAGTAGACAGTACAGACTGACCAAGTAAATGGTAAAAGGAATAACTTCAACATTACTTGGCTTTGTTCTCCACATTGAAGCTTTCCTCCTCTTTAAATCACTAATACTGATGCCATGTGTAACCTGTACTGAGAGTTATATAATCTACTGGCCTAGATGAAACCATATGATGCAAACAGGATCCATCCCACTCCAGATTCATAGAATTGAACCACCTCAATCTTTCATAACAATCACATAGAACTGCAGCTGTGCGCTACTGCACATGTTCTTGTTATGAATGGTAGTAGATGTGGTCCTTGGGTCTTTACTTCATACTGTAGCCACCCTCTACTCATGATGTATTGAATCAACGAAAACTTGCATGGTTCAGATCACAGGAAGGGGTAGAGTAGAGATGAAAATATTCAATGTGAAACCCGTAGCAGCCGGATTGTGTGGAGTCAATAAAACGACAAATACTAAATGGTAAATGAGAAATATACACATTGCTTATCTGTCTCTGTGTAGTAATTTTCCTTCTCTTCAACTGTCCTTCAAATTTTCTCTTTTGCAAGAAAAGGAACACATGGCTTCAATATTCACTTCTGTTCTGCAGTCATCCCTCCTGAAATAAAAGTTAAGCATTGCATTGTTATTATGATAATACATACAATAAACCTTGCTCCAAACCATTTGATGCAAAGCAAATCCACCTCCCACCCACAGCTGTGCTCCTTCTAGAGCATGCATGTCAAACTCCAGTCCTCGAGGGTCCCAAACAGGCCAGGTTTTCAGTAGGGATATCCTGAAAACCTGGCCTGTTTGCTGCCCTCGAGGACTGGAGTTTGACATCCTTGTTCTTGAGCTTCTACCACGCAAGTCATCCATGTGAGTGACACTGTACTGCAGTCCTGGTCTGCACACAATCTACTGAATCAATGACATCACACTGTAAAGGCAATCTACAAGATGTATTAGTTGTCCACACTTCCGAAATGTTACTTTTATGTCCAAATCACTTATTCCCATGACCTGATATTTGTATTTGTTATTTATAGGATTGTCACAAAGAGTTGATGAGGTCACCAAATGATAGTATGTAGAGAGAAAGAGAGATCTCAGAACAGAGCCCTGATGTATACCCACAGACAGATCAATAGAAGACGAAGACATGTTAGCAACAGAGATGGAGAATGTGTGACAGGAAAGTTATGATGAAAACCAGGATAGAACTGTGTTACGGATACCAAGAGAGAGTTTAGAATATGAAGGAGGAGAGTGATTGAGAGCATCAAACGCAGCAGATAGATCAAGTAGGATTAGTAGGGAAAAGTGACCTTGGGAATTTGCTTTAAGCACAGTCTGTAGAACGAGCTGTACGAAAGGCAGGTTGTAAAGGATCCAGGAGGGCATGTGATTTAAGAATGTTGACATTCTAGCAATTAGGAGACAAACAGCAGGAGGGATATAGGGCGGTAGTTAGTAAGGCACATAGGGTGTAGGTTGTTTCTGAGAAAAGGGTGACCACTACAGGCTTAAAGTAAGAGGGTAAAGAGCCAGAGAATAGGGAGGACTTGAAGATGTGGGTGAGAGTGGGGACTAAGAGATGCAGTAAGGTGTGAGGGGATACGATCTAGAGGGCATGTGGTAGAGGGAGAAGAGAAGATGATTAGCTTCCAGCTCTGTAAGAGAAGAAAAGGAGTCAAATGCAGAAGGAGAATTAGGTAGAAGGAGAGAAGGGGGAAGGGACAGAAGGAATCTCCTTGTGGGTGGCATCCACCTTGCCTCTGAAGTAGTCAAATGCTTGAGGAGAAGTGAAGGAAGGATGGCAAGTGTGAGAAGAAGGTTAGTGGAGGGAGTCAAATACAGGGGAAAAAAGACAGCGTAAATTAAATTTGTGTGTTGATGAATGTGGAAAAAAAAGTAGTGTGGTTTGGCCCCAGAGAGCAGCTTTATACAGGACTGGAGACATTTTTACTGTAGAAAAATCAAACATCAAGTGTGAGATTTCCTTCATAGGCATTAAGAACAGTGAGTGGAAGTGTGATGAACATGTTTGGGAATTTAGCCAAGGGTGTGGGTTAGAGGGACGTGTGTGTCAGAGCTTGAAGGGGCATATAGAGGATAGCATTGTAAGAGTTAATAAGATTGTCAGTTTAAGCAGAAAGAGAGAGAGAGAGCAGAGAGGTTAGAGTAGATGTCAGAGGAGAGTTTAATTAAGCAGAGGAAAATCAGTGGGACAGGTAAGATGGGGTGAGGGGAATGACTGATTGTGAATGATGAGAGCAGAAGAGGTCATGTACAACTAGAGCCTTGTTAGTCAGAGAACGGACATTCCAGAGGGCATAGGAGAAGGGAAGAGAAAAGTAAGGAAAGGAATGTGGATTACATTAGATAGGTTAACACTCTTAGCAGGGAGGCAGAGGCAGGGAGACCCGATGTGTATATGAGCAGGTTCAAGATTATAAGAGATATCCCACACATCAGCAAACATAGAAGGAGACACAGAGATAGGTGTAGAGAGAGACAGAGATAGCTCTATGTAGAGAGAGAGGGACGTAGAGAGAATGAGACAGATAGGCGCAGAGAGAGAGGGGGCGCAGAGAGAGAGGGGGCGCAGAGAGAGAGGGGGCGCAGAGAGAGAGGGGGCGCAGAGAGAGAGGGGGCGCAGAGAGAGAGGGGGCGCAGAGAGAGAGGGGGCGCAGAGAGAGAGGGGGCGCAGAGAGAGAGGGGGCGCAGAGAATAGGATGTACATGAGTGCTTTTCATTGAGCAGTGCAGAAATAGCTGCAATAGAGGTCTGTACAAATGGTGCAGTGTGTAGACACATGCAAAGGTAGGGGAAGGAAAGAGGAGAACATGTGGATAAAAGCAGGAGTGTGGAAGTTAGAGAAATTAGAAAAGTTTAACAGAAAAGTGAGGAAACAGCAAGCAGAGAGAACAAGAGAGAGGTTACATTGGGATGACGTTCTGTGGTAGAGAGAAAATGCTAGGAGAGAGCTTTCAAATATTAGAGGACATGACTTGAGGGAGCAAATGTATAAATCAAAACCTGAGGGGGAGGTATAGCACGAAAGCTTGCACAGCAGATTATAGTCTTAAAGTTGCGTGTACTGCTGCGGCACAGTTTATTCGAGCATTTGCCCGTTCTGTGCCGCAGCAGTAGCCTGGCGCGCGCCCGAGTGTGACGGGCGCACGCCGGAGCAGCGGAAGAGCGCCCTCCGATCGGGGCGCTCTCCCTACCGCTGCCGGGTCCGCCGGGTCCCCCGGAACCCCCTGCCGCTGTCCCGCGATTGCGGGACACCAGGGCTCCCTCGGGGAGCCCCTGGACACGCGTGCAGGGGGCGCACGCTCCCGATGACGCGTGACCGCGCGTCTATGACGCGCGGCACGCCGAGGGGCGGCCACTAGCAAGCCGGGAGATTTCCCGGCTTGCGGTACCGACCACACTTCAATAAAGTGTGTCGGTAGTGTACCTCTCAGGGCATTCAAGAAGGTAAATTCTCACAAGTGCAGAGTTCATGATGAAATGCTGAATCCAGTTCCCCTCCAATTTAATTTTAATATAACTTATAACATTCTTCATTACTGCAAAAAGCAAACAAAACAAAACCACATTGCATTACTATTTTCAAAATGGATTGAATGGCATATTCAACAGTGACTGTGTGATGCCAATATTCCCCACTCACTCGTAGTGAAGCACTTATTGTACTAGTGTTGAAAGTAGGCCGGTAGAGTCAGGTACGCAGTACTGATAAAACAATAAGTGCGCGTCGTAAGTACCAGCTCCGCAACAGTGCGGGCATCACATTAGTGACGTGGATGAACATATATGGATAAGCCCATATTAAGGCATCACGTGACCAGAGCCGTCACTGACTGGGTATACGTAAAGACGCAGGGAGATGCAAGGAAAGGGAGGGAGAGAGACAGGGAGAAGATGGGAAACGGAGGGAGGCACGGATGGAGAGAGGGAGTTCTTCCGAGCTTCTGCTGGCCTCTCTCTTTCACTGGTGCATGCCGGGAGCTGGTCCCAACATCCACAAAGTGTGTGTGTATTATTGGTTGTATTTTATGGGGGTAGGAGGGTAGTGTGTATATTGTGTGTGTGGGAGTATTATATTGTGTGTAGAGGTGCAGAGGAGAGTACTAGATTGTGTATCTTGTGTAAGGGTGTTGTGTATATTGTGTTTGGAGCTATAATATTATTGGAGAGATTAGTATTGAGGAGGTATTATAGTGTGTATTGTGGGGAGTATTAGTGTGTGTATTGTTTGTGGGTGACAGATGCTGGGGTATGCAGCAATCCCTGCACTGAGGTCCGAGGCGGCTCTGCATCGCTCGCACGCACTGTGGATGACCAAGCATGTGCCCATGATAATCATGGCCTTAGAGGGATGAGTGTGTCAGAGCCTAGAAGGGGCATATAAATATATAATGGAGGAGGGAGGAGGGAGGAGGAGGAGATGATAGCATTGTAAAAGTTAACAAGATAGTTAGTTTAAGCAGAAAGTGAGGAGAGGTTAGAGATAAGGGTAGATGTCAGAGGAGAGAGTTCAATTAAGCTGAGGTATCGAGTAGGACAGGGGTGAGGGGAATGAGAAGTGGTGGATGATGAGAGCAGAAGAGGTCATGTACAAATAGACCTTGTTAGTCAGAGAGCAGACATTCCAGAGGGCACGTGAGAAGTGAAGAGTAAAGTGAGACATGGAATGTGGATTACATTAGATGGGTTAATACGCTTAGCAGGGAGGTGGAGAGAGAGAGGCAAGAGGCAGAGAGTGGTGTAGGGGTTGAGGAAGAGATGTTGCATGTACCTTATCAGAACATTAAAGAACATCAATTCACACTGGTGCAGAGTTGATGATGATTCCAGTTCACCTCCAATTCAATTTTAACAGAACTTTTTCATTCTTCATTACTGCAAAAAAAAAAGTATAAAACATTGCATTACTATTTTCAAAATGGATTGAATTCCCCCAACAATAACTATGTGTTACCAATATATCCCTCTCAGTCCCACTGCAGCACATACTGTACCAGTGTGAAAGTAGGAAGGTACACAGTAACGGTAAAACAATACGTGCCGGTACTATGCACCATATGAATTATAAGGGGATGTAAATCTCCCAGTCTCTCTCCATATCCGCAACAGAGTGGGCTCCGGTCAGTGGCATGGATGCCCATGTATGGATATGCTCATATTTGGGCATCCCATGTCACTGACCGGAGCCGGCTCTGAGTATAGGGATATATGCGGAGACGCAGAGGTGCAAGGAAATGGGAGGAGGCACGGTGAGAAACAGGGAGAGACCACAGGAAGATAGAGGGCAACAACTTCCACAAGGTACATGTATGTGTATAATTGTTTGTATTTTGTGCAGAGGGGGTAATTTCAGATAAAATACAATTCTCCACCCTCTACGAAACAATTCCACTTTGTTCAGTAAGCCAGAAAGTCTTGGTCCCATGGGGACTGAATTTTAATGCAAATAAGGTCCTTAATACACAAGTAAAGAATATAGTTACTTATTCTCTACTGTAAGAAGTGCCACATTGCCCACTATTTGGGTCCTGTGCCCAGATTGTGACCATGCATGGCAGAGGTGAGATTCCACCAACACCAATTTGCTACACTCTCCAAGAGAGATAATTGTGGTCAGAGGTGGAACTAGGGGAGGGGGTGAGCAGGGTCACTGCCCAGGGAGTAACCTGACAGGGGGCACGGAAATCTCATTTAGTGCATATGGTGCGGCACTGCATTGATTGACCGGTCAATCTGCACTGCTGCCTGTCACAGTGACATCATGATCGGGCACTGTGATCAGCTATAGCACTGACCCAGGTGAGATAGTTCAGCACTTTACAAGGAGGGAACAGATGTTGTGGGTGACAGATGCTGGGGGTAGGCCAAGACTGTTGGCCAGAGTAACGTGGAGACTTACTGCACTCTGCATGCCAATCCTCTCCCTGACATCAGGGGAAGGAAGTGGCCCTGGGGTGTGTGTAGGTATGCCAGATGTCAGTGTATGCATAAGTAAGTATGTCTGTGTAGTGGGAGGTGTAGGGGCGTTAAGCTGGAGGACTTAAAACAGGCACACATCTCACTTCGCTGCGGACAATTTCCCTTTGCATAAGATTCTTGTGATTATGTCAATGATGATCAATAACTGCATCATAACACAGCCGCTCTATACAGAAGATGTACTTGCTCTCAATGGTCATGGAGGTAATACGTCACACAATGTACAGATATAGCAAGGATTATTTCTTCCTCTGGTGCATTATGGCATTATGATGGGAAATGTTGTGAGATTCTGCATTATCAGCATCACTGAATCTTTTGGAAATTAAGTGATATTCTATGTTTTAATGCAATATTATGGATGATCAGCCGGTAAAATAATAAAAGCTTGCTGTATCTGTAGCCATGCTCTACCCATGATGTGCTGAATCAATGACTGCAGAGAGATTCAGAGTGGTAAACATGACTGGAACGCATCTCTAAATAATGGGCAGCAAAGCAGTGCAGAATAGGAGGTGAAAGTATTTAAAATGGAAGACCCTTAGCAGCTGTGTGGGGAGTAGACAGTACAGACTGACCAAGTAAATGGTAAAAGGAGTAACTTCAACATTACTTGGCTTTGTTCTCCACATTGAAGCTTTCCTCCTCTTTACATCACTAATACTGATGCCATGTGTAACCTGTACTGAGAGTTATATAATCTACTGGCCTAGATGAAACCATGTGATGCAAACAGGATCCATCCCACTCCAGATTCATAGAATTGAACCACCTCAACCTTTCATAACAATCACATAGAACTGCAGCTGTGCGCTACTGCACATGTTCTTGTTATGAATGGTAGTAGATGTGGTCCTTGGGTCTTTACTTCATACTGTAGCCACACTCTACTCATGATGTATTGAATCAATGAAAACTTGCATGGTTCAGATCACAGGAAGGGGTAGAGTAGAGATGAAAATGTTCAATGTGAAACCCGTAGCAGCCGGATTGTGTGGAGTCAATAAAACGACAAATACTAAATGGTAAATGAGAAATATACACATTGCTTATCTGTCTCTGTGTAGTAATTTTCATTCTGTTCAACTGTCCTTCAAATTTTCTCTTTTGCAAGAAAAGGAACACATGGCTTCAATATTCACTTCTGTTCTGCAGTCATCCCTCCTAAAATAAAAGTTAAGCATTGCATTGTTATTATGATAATACATACAATAAACCTTGCTCCAAACCATTTGATGCAAAGCAAATCCACCTCCCACCCACAGCTGTGCTCCTTCTAGAGCATGCATGTCAAACTCCAGTCCTCGAGGGTCCCAAACAGGCCAGGTTTTCAGTAGGGATATCCTGAAAACCTGGCCTGTTTGCTGCCCTCGAGGACTGGAGTTTGACATCCTTGTTCTTGAGCTTCTACCACGCAAGTCATCCATGTGAGTGACACTGTACTGCAGTCCTGGTCTGCACACAATCTACTGAATCAATGACATCACACTGTAAAGGCAATCTACAAGATGTATTAGTTGTCCACACTTCCGAAATGTTACTTTTATGTCCAAATCACTTATTCCCATGACCTGATATTTGTATTTGTTATTTATAGGATTTTCACATGTATTACTACTGTGAAACGCTATATACATTAATAGTGCTATATAAATAAATACATACACATTTATATATAATAATAATAACAGCATGTTCTTTTAAAGCGCTGCTAGTTTTACGTAGCGCTATACAGAGACATTTTGCAGACACAAGTCCCTGCCCCATAGAGCTTACAATCTATGACATTGGTGCCTGAGGCACAGAGGATATGAAGTGACTTGCCCAAGGTCACACACACACAAATATATATACATAAATATATACATATATACACACACACACACACACACACACACACACACATATATATATGAAAACTAACACAGAAAAAAAGAATCCCCTGAATAGCACTCTAACATACACAAATTGTATCAATAAAGGTTTATTAATCACATACACATAAATGGTTAAAATGAGGAGCAGTGGTGACCTACAAAGCTGTTATAAACTGAACCTTAAGGTGTGGGGAAAAATGCTACACTGCAGTAATAAGTACAAAGTGTGTAAATAAAGTGTAGAGGCAAGAAATATATGGAAATGAGAACACTCAGACCGGCCGGTCAAGTACTACCTAAGTTGAAGCCCCCTGTGTGAAGTGCTTGTATGAAACTAGTGTATAACTAACAAGCAAGGAAATGAATAAGTTAATTATATAAGTTAGTAATATGATCCAAGCCTATAGATATGAAACACACAGATGAGCAAAAAATTGGCAGATATAACTAACAAGCCAAAATAGGTAGCAAAAGTACTTAGACCAGTCCTGAGTGTACAGCAAAGTGTCCAGCAGAGTGATAGCATATATCCACAGCTTAACTGCTCGTAGGTTCAGGGAGAGTGAGTCTCAGCACATGCTCCCAGGGTTGCTTGGAGCACAGACTGCAAGATTCAGCGGAGAGAAGGAGAAACAGCTGAGATCACCACCACATCCTAGATGAGACAGACAAGTCCTGACATGCATGTTTCACCACTTGCTTGTCCGGAGGCTTAACATATAGACAGTTGATAGATGTATTTGAAGTTGCATATTCTGTGCCGTGGATTAATCAGTATACTGAAAGCAACTGAAGATGGTACAGTAGCTGTGATAGGTTGGCCTCATAGCTCCTCCTTCAATGGAGGAATCGGCTCACAGAGCACTTAAATCTCTAAATGCCCAAAGAAAAAAATAAGCATGCAGTACTTAAAGTGAAAGTAAAATGAGAAATGAAATAAACACACACATTGAAAAATCACTCACCCGACTGAGAGCGCCTTCTACAGAGCGCTGTACCACTGCTCAGCTAGCAGCTAAAACTGTCTCATTTTCCCACCATTGAAGTTTACACATGTCCACGCCCCACTCTAACAAGACGCTGTGTACGGAAACTCGCAGGAGACAAACTAGTGAGTCTATTTTGATCTGGTTTGAAACTGATTGGCCGGCGAAGCCGGCCAATTCAGTTGAACAGCAATTCTACTTGTTACCAAGTAGAACAAAGATAAACCAGTCAAACAAAAATGAAATGAACCCAACAAGTGCACTGATGAAGTGCACTTAAAACAGAAGGGTTAAATCTGAAGAACCCTGATTGGTGGATACCGAGCAAAGCACCCCGCCTAACGCCCACTGGGAGGCAAACTCTGAAACCGTCCCAGTAGACTCGGCGTACGAGTACTCTGCCCGAATACGGGAGTGCACCAGCGCCCGGAACATGACCACGATGTTTGTCGGGACCCCCCCCTCCAAACACTGCTTCCTGGTTTTACAAATGGCTACCTTAGCCAATGCCAGGAGCAGGTTGACCAGGAGATCCCTAGGCTTATTGTCCCGGGACACTGGGCACCCAAAAATAAAAAGATGAGGTGAGAAGTGCAACCAGAACAGCAGGAGCAAGCTCCTCAAGAAGGAAAAGAGGGGTTGCAGTCTGGCACAACTCGAATAAATGTGATATACGGACTCCCGCTCGCCACAGAAGGGACAGGTGGCGGGGGAGTCCGTGAAGTGTGCCAAATACTCTCCTGTGCTCAGTGCTCCGTGGAGGACTCTCCAACTCAAATCCCCGGCGGGACGGGGAACCAAAGATGAATAGAGTTCCCTCCACCGGGGTCTCTCATCCTCGTTCGCTGGGAATACCCGCCTCCAGATGGTGTCTGGGCGGGTGACAAGGGCGAGGTAATGCACTATATGGAGCACCAGAGAATACAGGACTTTCCTCGGCATGCCGCGGAAACATGCCGGGGACATTTCCCCCAACTTGCTGAGGTTGGGGGAGAGAAGAGCCCGAGGGGGTTGCCGTGACCTTGGTTCCACGCAAAGATCCGGAGAGCCGAAGTTGAAAGGATGACAAGGCTCTCCGGTCTGCAATACCCCCTCAATGAAGGTGCGGGAGTCGGGGTGTATGGCATCTTTAATCTCCTGGATCAAACGACAAGGGACGCGGGCACTACGCAGCCCCATACGGGGCGCGAGCACCTCTGCCCCTACCCAATCCCGCCGCTCATAGTCCAGGAGATCCCCGACTCTGGTCACCTGCGCCAGGATTAGCCGGCGGCAAATAGAGGGTGAATCCAACATCCGAGCCCCCACTGCTGGATTATACAGCAAGGGCTCGGCGAGGAAATCAACCCCCACCGCCTGTTCCTTCCTGGTCGCGGAGACCAGTTTCCAGGCCTTCAGTAAGTCCCGATAGTATGCCGGCAGCTCCGAGAGGTTTCTACCTAAACCCTCGGGCCTGATGAAAAAGAGTTGCCGGTCATACCTCATATTGCGCAGCTGGCGAAAGAAAAAGGTTGCCAGCTGGCACCACTGCGGAGACGGATCTGCGAATAGGTATCTCTGCAGGTATTGGAGGCGGAAAGTGTGTAACTGGGAGCGGACACACACCACTCCCTGTCCACCCTCCTCCAAAGGGAGACACGCAACTCCCACAGAGACCCAATGCTTCCCCATCCAGAGAAAATCCATCAACTTCCTCTGGATCTTGTTGATAAATTCGGGGGTCGGACCCATGGCTATCAGCCGGTGCCAAAGCTGACTGGCCACTAGCTGATTAATCACCAGGGTTCTTCCCCTAAGGGAAAGCATTCTCGACAGATACACCCATGACCCCAGACGAGCAATGACCCGTTCTTCAAGATCACTGAAGTTTTCTGGGGCAGGGTCCTCTGCAGCAGACAGGTAGACTCCCAGATACTTGAGAGTATCGCTCCCCCACGAGATATTACGAAACGTGGGGGGCAAAGAGTCCACCTTTAAGGGACCCACCAAGATGCCGGAGCACTTGGACCAGTTGATCCGAGCAGAAGAGGCCGCGGTGTAGACCTCTTGACACTCCTGTGCCCGCTCTAGATCATCTAGGTCCTGGGCCACGAGGAGCACATCATCGGCATAAGCCGACAGGACTACCCGCATGTCGGGCTCCTGCAGCACCAGCCCGGTAAGCCTCTTCCTCAGTAGGCAGAGGAAGGGCTCAATGGCCAGCGCGTACAGTTGCCCAGACAGGGGGCACCCTTGACGCACTCCCCGACCAAACACAAAAGGTGCCGTCAGGGACCAGTTAATCTTCACCAGACACTCTGCAGAAGCGTACAGCATCTGGAGAAAGCCCACAAATTGTGGGCCGAAGCCAAACGCCCGCAGGGTCTGCATAAGGTAACGGTGATCCACTCTGTCAAACGCCTTCTCCTGATCTAGGGACAGGAAGGCGAGTGATAGACCAGTCCTCTGTGCGTAATGCATCAGGTCCCGGACCAGAAAAATGTTGTCATGAATGCTCCGGCCCGGGACAGTATAGGACTGGTCAGGGTGAATCACCTCTGCTAGTACGGACTTGAGCCTCAGCGAAAGCGCTTTGGCTACGATCTTATAGTCCGTGCTGAGCAGTGAGACCGGTCGCCAATTAGAGATCTGACGGAGATCCCCCTTCTTCGGCAGCAAAGACAGTATTGCCCGCCGACACGAAAGTGGCATCTCACCGATCTCCAGGGCTTCGGCTAGGACCTCGGTGAAATCACATACACATAAATGGTTAAAATGAGGAGCAGTGGTGACCTACAAAGCTGTTATAAACTGAACCTTAAGGTGTGGGGAAAAATGCTACACTGCAGTAATAAGTACAAAGTATGTAAATAAAGTGTAGAGGCAAGAAATATATGGAAATGAGAACACTCAGACCGGCCGGTCAAGTACTACCTAAGTTGAAGCCCCCTGTGTGAAGTGCTTGTATGAAACTAGTGTATAACTAACAAGCAAATGCTTGTCCGGGGGCTTAACATATAGACAGTTGATAGATGTATTTGAAGTTGCATATTCTGTGCCGTGGATTAATCAGTATACTGAAAGCAACTGAAGATGGTACAGTAGCTGTGATAGGTTGGCCTCATAGCTCCTCCTTCAATGGAGGACTCGGCTCACGGAGCACTTAAATCTCTAAATGCCCAAAGAAAAAAATAAGCATGCAGTACTTAAAGTGAAAGTAAAATGAGAAATGAAATAAACACACACATTGAAAAATCACTCACCCGACTGAGAGCGCCTTCTACAGAGCGCTGTACCACTGCTCAGCTAGCAGCTAAAACTGTCTCATTTTCCCACCATTGAAGTTTACACATGTCCACGCCCCACTCTAACAAGACGCTGTGTACGGAAACTCGCAGGAGACAAACTAGTGAGAGAAGGTGTAGCTGCTAGCCACACTCCACGAGGTGCATTGTGGGAAATGTAGTTCTTTGCCTGCTAGCTTCTCTGACTGGTTACTGATCAGGTGATGTCACTAGGGGCGGGATTAGTGTGTTGCAATGTAACGGCCCGGCTGTATGATTGTCACAGAAGGGGGGAGCCTGAGAATGTCACGGATTTAATTACACATGTAATGATGTAATAACACAGCCATGAACTAAGTCAGTATACATATGGTCATGTGATATTTATAATGCATTTATTAACATTATTGTGTGGATTTGGGCTGAATTAAACTTGTATGGGATTGTCACTTTAATATCACAGTACCACTACTGTTTTAACACTTATAATGACCTCCTGATTACAGATTATTAGGGACAGACTTAAAAAGGCCTGTGTAAATATTTATTATAGAGTGGCCTCTTTACTTTATAATATCAGGGAGTATCAGACAGGCCTGTGTTTATTTTTAATATACATTAGGGTGACCTGACTCCAGATTATTGGCCTTTCCCTCTGACAAATGCATATTTTCCTATACTGTGTTAATTTTGTTAGAACAAAATAAATATTCATGCGCTAAATGACAGTACCAGTGTGAGTCCCAATAAGAAGTAGTGAGGTAAAAAACCATGGTACCAGCAACATATGTAACTGATGGGGAGGGTGCTAAAATATATGGAGTGTGGCGTCCTGATTGCTAAATGAGGTGTATTATATCATAAGTGCATATAACAATATCCCTCATAGCAATCTATTAAGAACCAACAAGAACTAGGTAGCACAATAATCAGTGCTGCAGTTATAGCCTAATAATAAGTATATATATATATATATATATATATATATATATATATATATATATACAGTGTTCGACAAACCTATACATTTGCTCGCCCCGGGCGAGTGGATTTAACCCCCGGGCGAGTAAATATTGGCCCAAGCAGCACACGTTTGGTACTAGGTGGCGAGTAGATTTTTTTGTGTGGCGAGTAGATTTTTTGGTGATTTGTCAACCACTGTATATATATATATATATATATATATATACTGCTGCGGCCAAGTTTATTCGAGCATTTGCCCGTTCTTGGCCGCAGCAGTAGCCTGGCGCGCGCCCGAGAGTGACGGGCGCGCGCCGAAGCAGCGGAAGAGCGCCCTCCGATCGGGGCGCTCTCCCTACCGCTGCCGGGTCCGCCGGGTCCCCCGGAACCCCCTGCCGCTGTCCCGCGATCGCGGGACACCAGGGCTCCCTCGGGGAGCCCCTGGACGCGCGTGCAGGGGGCGCACGCTCCCGAAGACACGTGACCGCGCGTCTATGACGCGCGGCACGCCGAGGGGCGGCCACTAGCAAGCCGGGAAATCTCCCGGCTTGCGGTACCGGCCACACTCGAATAAAGTGTGTCGGTACTATATATATATAATATATATATGTAACCCATATTCCCCCACCCAATCGCAGATAGGGTGCATGTGAGGGGAGCTATATGTATTACCAGTGTGGTGCTTTACCTGTGAGGCTCACAGGAGGCCTGAGCCTCCGCCAATGAGAGCCTGGGGTGTATCCTCCTGAACAATACTATATGGTGCAGCGCCTCCACCTGTGATGGCTCCAAGCAGAGCGGGAGTTGTTCCTCACAGGACAATAATATAATATCACGCACACAGCATATAAAAGAACAGTGACTTTTCTAACAGTAACATAACTATGCATGTCATACATTAAGTGTCTCTCTTCTAGGAGACACAGTAACTCACGTGTCTCGCAGGATGCAACCCCTCACCGTGTACCCACACCATGTCCAACTCCCCACACCACAACCCCACCCCCAAAATAAGGTATGTGTGTGTGTGACTGCACAGCCACTATGTACTGATTTATAGTTGGTGCACTTATGGATGTTACCTGCCGAGCGCTCCAGCGCTAGGACCTGCAAACAGACTTCGCAAAGGATCCGACGGTGAAGATACGTCAGGGTTACCTTCCAGGGCGATCCCACCCGGTTGGTTGCTGCTGTGCTTGAAGAGGTCTGATCCTAAACCTCTGTAATGGTGCTGCGACAGTCTCTGCTTCCTTCACTTCTCTCTCTCTCTAAAGTGACAGGTTCCTGTACTAGGGCCTGTCCCTGTGACCACCCACCCTCACTAGTGGGAAGTCAGGGCCTCAACTCTAGCCTGGGGATTTCTGGCCTAGGGCAGAATCTCGCAGCTCTCTGCCCACCTTCTTTCCCCCTTTGTCCCCTAAGTCTCACTCACTCACGTGCTTCCCAGTCTGCTTCCTGACTGCACAAAACAATGTATCAAATTCCCTGCTGCAGAGAATCTGCAAGTCTCAGTGGCTGGTTGGTTGCAGGTGACAGGGAACATAGGGCATTCACCAGAGGCTGCTGGGGGATGTAGTCCACTCAGAACCTCTTTCCTATGGGGACTGTGTGCGCGGTCTCTACTGCACCTGTGCAAAGCTGTAGTGGCCACCGCTACACATAACTGCACCTGCGCAACCTACCAGATCTCCTGTACACTTGTAATGGCCACCACTACCCTTGCCAACCTCTGCGTATTGCGCGAACCTCGCACCAAACACAACATGGCCGCTGTGGCTATCTGCGCATGCTCGAGCATCAGGGCCCCCGACGGCGCCGGCACAGATAGCAGCGCCAACTGGGAAAAGTCGCCATCCCCTTCCCCCACTGCCACAGGGGTAAGGCAAGGGGCAAAGGAACATCAGGGAAGCCGGGAGTGGCCCCCTTACATATATATATATATATATTGTGGTTGACAAATCACCCAAAAATCTACTCGCTGAACAAAAAAATCTACTCATCACCTAGCCCCGCCCCAGGCCCGCTTTAAAAAAAATTGAATAAATTCCTAGTAAGAACAACATTCGTTTTTGACATGTTTATTTATTGTATTACATTATACTACAATTAGTCCTTGTTAAGAGTGTGTGTGTGACACAGAGAGAGTGTGCGTGTGTGTGTGACACAGAGAGTGTGTGAGACACAGAGAGTGTGTGAGACACAGAGAGTGTGTGAGACACAGAGAGTGTGTGAGATAGGGTGAGGCAGAGGGTGACAGGGTGAGGCAGAGGGTGACAGGGTGAGACAGAGAATGACAGGGTGATACCGAGAGATACAGAGGTTGACAGGGAGAAAATGGGTGACATGGTGTGACACAGGGTGACAGGGTGAGACAGAGGGTGACAGGGTGAGACAGAGGGTGACAGGGGGAAACAGAGGGTGACAGAAAGTGAGACAGAGGGTGACAGAAAGTGAGACAGAGGGCGACAGAAAGTGAGACAGAGGGAAACAGGGTGGGTGACACACACACACACACACACACACACACACACACACACACACACACACACACACACACACACACACACACACACACACTCTCCCTCTTACACACACACTCTCTCTCTCCCTCTCACACACACACACACACAGACAGACAGACATCAAACCCCTCCCCTCTGCGAGAGCGAGGGTCCGCCCTCACAAATTCCTCTATGCCTCTTATCAGCGGTGCAGACAGGAGATGAAATACAGCAGTGACCGCACGACCCTTCTTTTGGCGATGTTACATATATATACTGATAATAGTAAAAAGCAGAACAAATAATATAAAAAGGCAATTGCTTGCTTGGGAAGTAGCTTCTGCTGGGCCCAATTTGAGGAATCCCTTGTCAGTAGGGCCGCCAGCAGAAATCT
This sequence comes from Ascaphus truei, assembly GCF_040206685.1. NCBI lineage: Eukaryota > Metazoa > Chordata > Amphibia > Anura > Ascaphidae > Ascaphus > Ascaphus truei. The sequence continues at coordinate 7,191 of NW_027457153.1, read as the reverse complement.
TGGGGCCCAGGACAAATGCAAGGATCAGGCCCCCCTCCCTACCCCATAGCACACCTACCATGACATTTTTTTTAGGGCACAACTTTTACTCAAATGGTAGTGTTGCAAGGCCTATTTCACACCTCGCAAACCCCCCCATTTTACACTTTTTTATATTTTTATATATATATAAAAAGAGAGAGAGAGAGAGAGAGACAATCAAGTGGTTTCTTCTTCTCTTAGCCAAAGATGTACTACTCTATGTTCCTTTTCTCATTCTCCTATTTTTGTACCTTGGTATAATTGTATATACATACTTCACAGCATATGTTCCACCAAAGTAACTACGTCAGCGATGACAGCGACCAACAGTGGCACTACTGTGTTTAGGGTTCTACAGTGCACAGCCACCCTACACTACCCATCTGGTATTTCCACAGCCCAGATAGTTGAACAAACTGGCTGCGGTCCATATTACCTCTGACTCCAGCAATGCTTGGACAGTTTCCCCTATCTCTTTCTGCTCAATTTATTGGATACATAGCTTTGGATATATTTCAGCATTCTATGACACTCAGGATAGCGCTCATGATGTCATCAACAACCAGGGGACTCCCAATAGTTGCTATTATGTGATCAATTTTTACTGCACGCAGTCCTGAGTATACTATCAGCTTTGCCACAGTTGAGAGTCTGGCACATTTCTCTGCTGTACAAATGTGTCAGAGAACACATCCAGGCATTCAGTATACATCCCAGTTAGGCAGCGCTTATAGTAAGTGCGACGCGACGGGAGTAACGCTGGCGACTCAAAATTTGGAGCTGGGGAAATCAGATTTTTCAGAGGCTGTCGCCACATGTGACAGCCTCTGAACCAATCAATGCCCATGTCGCCAGCGACATCCCCGAAAGTTAAATTATAACTTTCGCAGGTGACGTCACCCGTCACTTCGCCAGTCGCGTTGCTGGCACTATAAGCATGACCTAGGGGAGGGTCCAGGAGACTCCCATACAACTCTGGAGAGTTTCTCTTAATTAAGGTAACTTTCCACTATGTGTCCTGTTCACAGCAATGCAGTACTAACTACATTTAAGCAAGTCTGTAAGATACAAAAGTTAACCCATCATGCACCTTGGCCTAGGGAGGATTTGTTCCTATAAAGTACACCCAGTTTGGCAATGATTTTGGATGTCAGATTATCAATATGCAACTCAAATTTTAAATGGGAGTGAAACCAAATGCCAAGATATTTAAAATTAGTGACACTTTAGTTGGCTTCAATTAATTACTGCATTTATAAAATTCTGCAGAGCATCTAGTAACCTTGTAATATTAAAAGATGGCAGCCTTGGTATGTTATGCCTCTTTTTTCCTGTACACCGCAAAGGATTTTGTGGCCTATTCTAGTAACTCTGAAGTGAGGCAAACCACTTCTAAATAGCTCTCTTTATGTGAATTGGCCTACTTTGCTATGCTGTAAGCCAGGCCTGCACAGTTCCAGTCCTCGAGAGCCGCAAACAGGCCAGGTTTTCAGGATACCCTAACCCTAACTTCTTTCACTGCAGCCATTGTAATCAGACACTGCTAATGGAGGGTATGATACATTCTCTACCACTGAAAGAATATACATCTCAGTGGTAGACGGCTGATAAGAAGCTGTTTCAGTCTGGTTCTGCCAATTCGATCGGTTTAAAAAATCCTCCATTTTCAGGTCTATGTATGTTGATCTGATTTCTTAGGCTTTCAAGACGTTATAGCAGTCCTGTTTTTAGTGCTCATTCTCTCCCCCTTTATCTCTCAACTTTTCTCTCTCCCTTTATCACTCACTCCCCCTTTATCTCCTTCTATATGACCCTTGCCTCACTTCCCCTGACTCAAACTAATCAATCTTTAATCACCTCTCTCTACCTCTTCTCCCTCTCCCACTCCCTTCTCGCTCCCTTCTCTCTCACTCTCCCTTCTCTCCATTTTTTCACTCGGACTCCCACTGGTATTAGTATCTCAGATTTATTTTGATTTTTGGTGTGCAACATTTTTCCACATTACATAGCACTTGTGAGCAAGACATCCAGTCCAGCCACGGCTGATGGGACACTGTTCTTTCACTGATCGCTATATCTGAGCTATTGGGAAACAATTTTAAACACTATTACATTCTCTGCTCTTTCTCTCAGCTGCTATCTCGGTCATTGTGCCCAGCATATGGCGTCATCAGGCATATTAATGCTTCCAACATCCCAGGAGAAAATGGTTATATTGTTTTGAACAAGGGGCCTATTTCTGATGACTTATTCCTGCATTAGTAATATGTGTCATATATCTTGGCTCAATCAGAGGCTTGGTTGAAAACTGAGCCCCTGATGGAACCACATGTGCTTAAGGTGGGATATCCTGAAAACCTGACCTGTTGGACAGGCTTGAGTACTGGAGTTGAGAACCCCTGTTCAAACATTTATCTTCCTACCAGTACATAGGTAATTTCAAGAAATTAAACAAAAAAAGGTAGAAAAACTTTAAACAGCAAAATAACCATACAGTAACTTGTAAACCTTGAGAAATGCATCTTAATAGGGTCATGTCACACTGAAAATATAGTATTCCCAGGTTTAACCCTTGCATTCATCAGCCAGATATGTTGAGTCTTTAAGTTGCATTCATTGTTTTGAAATAGACTTGGTATTTTATGTCTCTTTTTTCCTGTACACCGTAAAGGATTTTGCGGCCTAGTCTAGAAACTCTGAAGTGAGACAAATCACTTCGAAAGAGCACTCTACAGTAGATGCGAATTGGCATGGTTTGCTATGCTGCAAGCCCTTCTCGCATGTCCAATCTGTATCTAAAAAGGCTTTGTACGAAGCTGTTTCAGTCTGGTTCTGCCAATTCGATCGGTTTTAAAAAATCCTTCATTTTCAGTGTATGTTGATCTGATTTCTTAGGCTTTAAAAACATTAAAGCAGTCCTGTTTTAAGAGCTCATTCTCTCCCCCTTTCTCTCTCCCTTTATCACTCACTCCCCCTTTATCTCTCTCGATATGACCCTTGCCTTACTTCCCCGACTAAAACTGCCCCCGCTTTAAACACCACTCTTTACCTCTGCTCTCTCTCCCTCTCCCTTCTCTCTCCCTCTCCCTTCTCTCTCATTTTCCCTTCTATCTCACATTCCCTTCTCTCTCACTTTCCCTTCTCTCCATTTTTTCACCCTGACTCCCACTCTATTTCTTTCACTCAACCCGTCTCTTGCTCTCACACATACTCCCAAAGAGTAACCCTAGAAAATACAAGAGATATCTAGAAATCTAATTGCAAGGTAATAAGTCACATTAAGTGAAATGCACAATGGAATAGTCCCCCCCTTTTTTAAAAAAAACGGTAGATTCCTTACATTTTAGCTATTTGCACTTCTATATTTGTAACACTGGTAATTGCTATAATAACACTGTTACTTTTTTTTAGTTTGTACATGCACACACACACAATTAAATGACCTACTGTATCTCAGTACCTCAGATAGACACAGACACACACACACGCCTATGCAGTAAGCGTTCATAAGCCACTTATCAAGCACTTAATGCCTACTGCTATTCAGTAAGCAGTGATAGTGGGTGATAAGGCGGGAAGGTTGGAAGAGATCACGTGCCACTACATGGGTATTCTGAAGTATACACAGCGTGAAGTGTTCGAATAAAGGCCGCTGCTGCTGCAGCTGTACATTCATATGTGCAATAATGAAAGAAAAATCAATGGCGTCTATCCTCATACAATGAGTTTTGGATTCAAATAAGGCATTTCATAGCACAAGGAGAAAAACATATTAGTTAGTAATTTTGCATTTAAAATGGGAAATGCTCAATAATATAATAATATAATTTATAATAATATAATATAGGTCCCTGCCCCATGGAGCTTACAATCTATGTTTTTGGTGCCTGAGGCACAGGGAGATAAAGTGACTTGCCCAAGGTCACAAGGATCTGACACCAGGAATTGAACCAGGCCCCAGGCTTCAAACTCTCAGTGCCACTCAGTGTCTTTTACTCACTGAGCCACTCCCTCTCCACAAGAGTGCAAGAGTGCAAGAGTGCAAGAGTGCAAGAGTGCAAGAGTGCAAGAGTGCAAGAGTGCAAGAGTGCAAGAGAGCAAGAAAGCAAGAAAGAAAGAAAGCAACTGTCTATACTTCCTAATGTGTGGATTCAGAACCACAAACATGAAAAAATATATAATTAAGCAATAATTAAGAGCGGAGAGAAAAATACTAAAATAATTCAGTCAATTCATAGTGAATTAAAAGAAATTAGAGAATTAGTACATGTAAAATATTTTTATTTGTTAAGAATAGATTGATTTAAGATGACACACACACATACACACACACACACACACACACACACAATTAAATGACATATCCCTGGACCTCAGACACACACACTGACATTACAATAAGCAGAATAGATACATTTAGTTTTTGTTACAATTTGTCTCACTCCCAGTTGTAAGACATCAATCATTGTAAACTCTTGAACTCCAGGATGAGTTTGCAGCAAAGCTTCATGGGCACTGTAGTTTTTTTGTCTGCTACAAATTCTCTAATTGGTCACTGATCATGTGATGTCAGATGGGCCTGGGCTTTAATTCAAAGTGTTTAACCGAGTGGTGTGTGTCTCAAATACAGTAAGTTGCTTTATTTTTTTATCTCTGGGAATCTTCTGTGATTAAAGAGGGTCTGTTACTGAAAAAGCACAAAGCTGCTGATTACTTTCTGTTTAATAGAGAAATATTCATAAGGTATCAGTGTTTATTTGAGATGTGTCTGTACCTGAAAGGCTCAACCACCCCTGTTTGTGGGGCTCTTGTGTATGAAATAGCCCAGAGCAACTACCCCTAGAGATAATATACACACATACACACCCACATACTGTAATGTGTGTGTGTGTGTATGTGTGTGTGTGTGTGTGTGTGTGTGTGTGTGTGTGTGTGTATATATATATCCACTTTTTATTGTCTCTATAAGAGTTCTGATAAAGATTGTAAATACTGTAAATGTTTATCAGTTGATCAAAAAAGATTTGATCAGAAGAGTTGCCCTGTAAATTATCTATTCAGAGCAGCAATACCAGTATATATGTTAGACAGTGATTGTGGTTTGAATGGTGAATTTTGCAAGTATCTATCTGCGAGTTAATAACATACAAAACATTTACAGACCTGCTGTTATTACTCTGTGAGTTATGATATGATCTCAAACTGTGATTTTTGCCAACATTTGTTTGCTAGCTAGCCACATACAAATCAATTACAGACCTGCTGTTATTACTCTGAGAGTCATGATATGATGATATATGGCAAGAGATCCAAATAATCCTCATCCTATTTACATATCAGCCACAAAAAGGGATTTTTAATCATGTATATGTGTTTTTAATTATCTATGTAGAATTAATAAAATGTTATTATTTTCTGATATCCGCAGTGATTCTGGCCAACCTGACAGATCTGCAGTAATATACTGCAAGACCAATTTGTTTGCTAGCTAGCCACATGCAAATCAATTACAGACCTGCTGTTATTACTCTGAGAGTCATGATATGATGATATATGGCAATAGATTCAAATAATCCTCATCCTATTTACATATCAGCCACAAAAAGGGATTTTTAATAATGTATATGTGTTTTTAATTATCTATGTAGAATTAATAAAATTTTATTATTTTCTGATATCCGCAGTGATTCTGGCCAACCTGACAGATCTGCAGTAATATACTGCAAGACCAATTTGTTTGCTAGCTAGCCACATACAAATCAATTACAGACCTGCTGTTATTACTCTGAGAGTCATGATATGATGATATATGGCAATAGATCCAAATAATCCTCATCCTATTTACATATCAGCCACAAAAAGGGATTTTTAATCATGTATATGTGTTTTTAATTATCTATGTAGAATTAATAAAATTTTATTATTTTCTGATATCCGCAGTGATTCTGGCCAACCTGACAGATCTGCAGTAATATACTGCAAGACCAATTTGTTTGCTAGCTAGCCACATACAAATCAATTACAGACCTGCTGTTATTACTCTGAGAGTCATGATATGATGATATATGGCAATAGATCCAAATAATCCTCATCCTATTTACATATCAGCCACAAAAAGGGATTTTTAATCATGTATATGTGTTTTTAATTATCTATGTAGAATTAATAAAATTTTATTATTTTCTGATATCCGCAGTGATTCTGGCCAACCTGACAGATCTGCAGTAATATACTGCAAGACCAATTTGTTTGCTAGCTAGCCACATACAGTAGCGACATTGCTTATTGAAGCAAAAGCCGCCGGCTCCATGCGGCTGGGAAGCGGGTAGCCGCGGCGCGTGGCGGCGCACTGTGACGTCACAGTAACATGCGCGCCCGTCTTCCCCGTCTTCCCCAGGCTTCCCCGACACCCCTGGAGATCAAATGAAGGTAAGCGGGGGTGCGGGGAAGCAGAGGGGCAGAGCAGGAGCCGGGTACGGTGTCGGGAAGGGAGGTAAATTGCGCGCGAAGTGGAGGGGGGGTGCGTGGGGGAAACGCGGCGGCGCGCGGTTGTTACTGGCGGCAGCTGGGGTAGATCTCGGCGTGCCGTCGTGATTTAGTGCAATAAACAATGTCGGTGCTGTACAAATCAATTACAGACCTGCTGTTATTACTCTGAGAGTCATGATATGATGATATATGGCAATAGATCCAAATAATCCTCATCCTATTTACATATCAGCCACAAAAAGGGATTTTTAATCATGTATATGTGTTTTTAATTATCTATGTAGAATTAATAAAATTTTATTATTTTCTGATATCCGCAGTGATTCTGGCCAACCTGACAGATCTGCAGTAATATACTGCAAGACCAATTGTTGTCTACCTTTACCATACGAATGACAATAGAGTGCTGTATATAAGGGGAACTCTTCTGATCAAATCTTTTTTGATCAACACTGATAAACATTATATCTATACCCCTTGAGCACCTGTCGTTTGATCCTATATACCTATTCATAACGGTGATTGCGGTCACATTCACGTACTTTAAATACTGTACATGTTAATTTTTCTTTGGTTTGAAATATGGTATTCATTGGTTTATCATCAACCAGCCCTGTTTGTGGGTGGCTCTTTGCATAGTTCTGTGTATTCTCTGTGTTTTTTCTGTTAAGTTTGCTGAGT